>NC_133617.1:179902816-180082816 GCF_048593235.1 Sminthopsis crassicaudata | reverse complement strand
AGAAGAAGAAGAAGAAGAAGAAGAAAAGAAAGGAACATGAGAGAGAAGGAGGGAGGAAGAAAGAAAACATTTTCTAAAACATTGCTTTGTATAGTGATTCAAACTTTGTAAAATACTTTACATACAATATTTCTGGGATGGGGAGAAAGGATTAAATGATTTATCCAAAGTCACACAACCAATAAGAGTCAAGTATCTGAGGTCAAATTTGAACTCATGTTCTCCTGACTCCAGAGCCAGACTCCACAGCAGGAGAAGAAAAAGAAAGAGGAGGAGGAGGAGGAGGAGGAGGAGGAGGAGGAGGAGGAGGAGGAGGAGGAGGAGGAGGAGGAGGAGGAGGAAGAAGAGGGGGAAGAGGAGGAGGAGGAGAACAACAATAAAAACAACAAAAAGGAGGAGAAAGAGGAGAAAAAGAATTGAGATTTATAACCAAGAATATCTTGCTCTAAAAAGCTAAGTTTAATCCTCCAGAGAAGAAATGGGCTTTTAATGGAATAGGAAACTTTCAAGAACTGAACAGAAACTTTGAAAATGCAAACACAGGACTCTAGAGAAACCTAAAAAGGTAAATGTACTCAAGCCATTGGAAGGAATTATATGATGATTCAGTGCAAATATTTTAATATGGTGAAAAGAAACAGTTTCTCCTTAGAACCTTAATGCTTTTTGGAAGGTGCTACTGATAAAGAGTTAAACCAGAAAAGCCAGAGGTCTTGGGTTAGATTGGTTCTATTCTAGGAGTTTGAAGAAGGGAAATAAAAGAGAAAACTATAGCAACAATAGTAATGATGATAATGGTAGCTAACCTTTATATTATACTTAACATGTGCAAGGTATTGTGCTAAATATTTTGTAATTACCATCCTGACAACAAGCCCTATTATTATCTATTTTACTGATCAGGGTCTGAGGAGTCACCCTGTTAGTAAATGTCTGAGGTCAAATTTGAATTCTGGCATTCCTGATGAAGTCCATTACTCTTCAATGAGCCACTTAGTTGCCTCAAAGGGAACTAGCTATTTCTCATAACTGGGGTGCATGAAAAAATAGCATACAATCTTGAAGCAAAAGATGAGAGAAGTAGGCATCAAATGAATCCCCTTAGTTTCTAGTTCTTTACTTTTCTTTTTGGATCCTTTTAACTCCTCCTTTGGGATCAGGAAGTTTATATTTTGATCATATGAAAGACTATCATATCTGCATTCAGAGAAAAAACTGATATAGAAGCATGTATAGAAGAATTTTACATATATGTCTATTTGTGTACAATGCAATCAACTCTAGAGTGGAAATGAAAAGGGAAAAAAAAGAAAAAATGAAATTTACATGATAACTTTATTATATATTTAAAAGGAATCACAAGTTGTACATAACAAATTTGCAGTTTCATGTGCAATTACCTTAATTTTTTTTTACTGTCATGGAAATGCTTGCTTTAGTCCATAAATTAAAAATAAATAATTTTTTAAAAATGTCTATAATAAATTTAAACCATTACTTTCAAAACTCCACCATGGACTAATAAAACATCTTTGTCTCAAACCCCTCTATCATACCATCAATGTAGTTTTGAGACAGAGCCTGAGAATCAGAGAAAGAGAGATTGGAGTGGATACAAGAAGGTGCAGTAAGATTTTAGTTTGCTTATAGGTTTTAAAAAAGTTAAGATCTTTTCTATGTAAAACTCCAAGTAATGGGAAAAAAATAGCTCAGATTAGTAATTGAGAAAAATAGTACTCTGCTTTTCAGGGAACTAGAGCACATCAAACCTAGACCATTTGGATAATTTGGGGGGTACAGAGTTGACCAGCATTAAGATCTGAACAGGTTAATTTTTTTTTGTCTTCTCTAGCAGCAGTTTTGCAAGGAGACAGCTGGAGGTTTGACAGTATCATTTTAGAAAATTCCTCTGAGGTATTTGCAGAAGGAAAGAATGAGACTCCAAAGTCACAATTTTCTGAGAAGTGGGTGGTAAGAAATAGTTGGCAAATTCTGGAAGATGATCAAGAAGTTAGTATCTGGGGATGTTTGTTACATATAAGATATTAACAGAGCTATTTTCTTTGTTTCTCAGCTACATTTATATGCAAATGGAGCAACTTTACCAGTGTCCCACTTGAACATGAAGGGCAATGAAAAAACAAATTTGTATTCATACAAGCACATTTATTATATGCAGGAAAAAACTTTATTATTTTTAATGATAGAAATTATAGGCCAGAGAGGGGATCATGTACAATTGACTAAGATTTGAATTCAGAGGGTCAACAGGCTTAATAGAACTGAGTGAAAATTAATAACCTACTAAAGATCACCAGAAAATATAGTCAGATTTTGGGGATTTTTAGTCTTTCTGAAACAACTAACTTGGTCACAAGCACAAACTCAGACTTATTGATACACTTCTAAGAATAATGGAGAATACTTGAGAAAATTTATTTTGAATCAGTGGAAGATATAGGATGAGTCAGAGATTACAGGAAGGCAGTAATGAAAATCTAAAACAGAGAAATTAATTACCCACAAGAAATGTATTCCAACAAAGTTCAACAGAATTCTCACTAGTAAATTCAAAACACTGTATTAATACTGAAAGGGATTTTTAAAAAAAGGAAATCTTGAGAAGGCACCCCTCTAAGTAAAGATAGATGAGCATATGATAATAGCAGGTGACATTTACATAACTTACTTCCCTAAGGATGGCTAAGCCTTTATTACATTATCTCATTTATTCCTTATTTAACCCAAAAGATCTCCTGAGGTGCTTGGAGGTGAAAGACAATGGCTATAGAATAGTTAATATGTACTACCACACTTACATAACTATTGAGAAATTGTGTTGAATTGCTTTCTACTCTCCTTGTCTTTTAAAAATCTTGTAAAAAAAATTACATACTGAGCAGGAGGAATAGTTTATCGGTGTTACATTTGGCGTGCTTGACCTGAAGTCAGAAAAACATGAATATTGAATCCTCCCTTCCATCATTTCCTAGATATGTAATTCTAGGTAAATTATTTAATCCCTCCTTGTATTTAGTTTTCTCATCTGTAAAATGGGAATAACATTGATCACAGGGTTATTGTGAAAATCAAATTAGATAACACATTTAAGATTTTACAAATCTTAAAATACTATATAAATACAAATATATGTATATGTATATATTATATAACAGATATTGTAATGCTGGAGAAACTTGAGGAAAGGTAAAGATTAGAGAGTATTTAATATTTTATTTGAAAGGGAGAGATTTACTGGGACCAAATGGATCCATGGTTTGGTCCCAGAGCTTGATGAGACTATAGCCTCCAAGAATCCAACAAACAAAGTGAGTTCTCAAAGACATATATATATATGGCTCACATACAGGGGGTAGACTGAGGCAGGGGTGGAATCAGGGTGCTAAGAGTGGGAATGGGACTCTGACAGGGTGAGGGAGGCACTAGAGATGGGGATGACATAATGAGGGGAAGACACCCCGGAGATGGGGAGAGGCATCTTGATAAGAGAGTATCTGATATTCAGATACATTGGGATGGGGAGAGGCATTTGATATTCTAAAATATAAGATCTTTTGTCCTTATCAAATATTCTGATGATTAAGAGGGAGGAGTAGTTTTGCAGGATTGAGCAGAACAATTAGAAACTGAGTCAGGACAATAAAAGAGAACTGTGGCATAATCTAATACATATATATTAATATGTAATAATACATTATTATTACTTAGAAATGAAATTGATGTTATGATAAAATTAAATAACATATGTATACATGCATATGCTTTTATATTTTATAAATGTTTCATTTTTATATTTTATTTTTATTTTAAAATATTAAATATTTCATTTGATCCTTATAATCTCTATTTTACAGATGAGGAAATTAGGGCAAACAGAGTTAAGTAATTTGTACAGGGTCATATAGCTAGTAAATATCTAAAGCCATATTTGAACTTGTCTATTCTGACTTCAGATATGGTATTTTATTTGTTGCTCCATCTAAGTCCTTGCTAGCTAATTCATGTCTAGCAAGCCTTTGAATCTCACTAGACTTCAGTTTACTCATCTATAAAAATGAGTAGTGCTGGGCTTTCCAAACTGATTTTCCCTTGATAGTTAAATGCCTTTTTCTTGGTACTTCTGTAAAATAAGCACATTAGAAGGGAGGGAGGAAGGGAGGGAAGAAGGGAGGAAGAGAGGAAGAAAGGGAGGGAAGGAGAAAGGAATGAAAGGAGAGAGGGAGAAAGGGAGGGCGAAAGAGGAGGGAGGAAGGAGGGAGGGAGGAGGAAAGGGAAGGAGGCAAGAAGGGAGGGAAGAAAAAGGGAAGGGAGGAAGGAAAAAAGGGAAGGAGGGAAGGAAGGAGAGAAAGGAAAGCATCCTCTTTTCTCACCTCAACCTCTTAGGAACCTTAGCTTCTTTCAATCTCTCTGGTCAGTTTGATTTTTTAATTTATCATACTTTGAAGATATATATTCCAGAACAGATTTTATCTATGTATCTAAACAAACATATCATAAAGCAAGGGAAAGACGGTAAGATGTTTTAGGCTGGGTCTCCCAGGGTTTGGCATCTTGGTAGTATTACTGTGATCAAGAATATGTTTTCTCATTTCTAGCTATCTTTATATTCAGCTCTTTCAAGAGTAAACAGTTTTCATATAAATGGCTCATATACTATTGATTCATAAACTAGAATCCCATCTAGAAATTTACAATGTGGCAAAGTCCTGCTACAGATATTGAAATACTCCTAACAGCTAGTTAGTATCTTCCCAGTATCAATATGCTAGAAAATCAAATAAAATAGAAGGATGTTTGGTGATGAAAGAAATTATTAGTTTCTTATTATGGTACCAACTAATTATTAAATTAGGATTGACTGGATTTTTTTTCCCCTTATTCACGGACCAGTCCTTGTAAATTAGTCAACCAGTCTTTGAGAGACATGATTGATAGAGGAGAATGCTCTAATCCTTGGGGAATATGCTCCATAATACTGGATAGGACCCCACTCATGTAGATCTTTGAATTCTTGCCCTTAGGAAATAAGCCTATGTCCTTGTACCACCTCCTCATTAAAATGTTCACCTATCATGATTTTTTACTTTTTAGGATCTCTCCCTTTTCTGAAAGTATATCAAGACTTTGCCATGATTTTGTCTTTGGATACTGAGAGAAGGTATGCACCATAAATTTATTATTGTTAGTCTAATTAATAGATTATAATTACTCAGTATTTCTCAGTAATAGTTAATATGGAAACACATCAAGGAAGCAAAATATTATTTTCATGGAAGTGTATGTATGTTGTATGGTGAGAATTTTTATTACCTTAAGATGGTAGGAATAAGTTTGTCAGTTTACTATAAATTGACATTGTATTGTTTTAAGTCTAAATTTTGTTTTTGAGTTATTTTGAGTAAGTTGTTTTTCAATAAGATAAACACTTGGTGGGGTATGGTATAGTAAACAATATGTGTGTGGTCTTAAGTGATAAGCATATATCTAACCTCTGACATAAAATAAAAATAAAAATAGAAAAATAATGTAACAACTTTATCAGTAATATTATATAATAAATTACTAAATTATGTGGTCAACAAATTAGAGACATTCATATTTAAACTTTAAGAAACTCACTTGAAGCTTTAGCCATAGGCCGGCTTCTAGATTGTGACTGGGACCAGCTCCTACACACCTTGCACTTAAGAGTCCGTATTCATATGAGGACAGTGCCAACTTGCTAAAAGACCCTTCACAGGGGGAGATAAATGGCTTCCAGCTGACAAAGAAGCCCATTAAATAGAAGGCCAAGGCTTGTATTGTTTTCATGTATTGCTTCATAAAGCTGGATGATATGCATTGAAAACTATAAATTTAATTAGTGTTGCTGATTCACTTGTTAGCATATGTAATGGTAAATTAATTATAAGATTTCAGGGTGCATTACATGCTGCTAACATGAAATTAACCCAGTAGGGAATGCTCAAAGACTAGTCTCAACTCAGGAGCCAGGTTCTTTCCCTTCTTTTTACTCTGACTTAATTTGATCCTTACTGCCTGGTGCCCCTGGGCCACAGGAGTCATGTATCTTGCCTATTATTACCATTAGTCCCTCTCTTGAAGACTGAACATGATTATTTCCTTTCTTCCCTTTAGTGTAACAATTGAAACATTGGATTATTAAATGATTGAGGAAATGAAAGAAACTTGAAGAATTAAGAGTTGGGGAACAGAGCATTATTTCATTGGTTTTATATCTGTAGCATCTAGCATAATAGTGTCAGCACATAACAGGTGGTAAATAAATGCTTATTGATATGTCTATGCTGATAGACACTTGATACACATTTCTGATATTGTTTAGCTTAACTCCAGCTTTTAATTATAGTTTTAAACAGTCCACTGAATATTAAAGAGTGGTCTTTAGAAACAAGTATTTACTTTAAAATAAGTCCTTCTAAAAAGTTGAATTTTATTGATGGCTGAGTCTAACATAGAAATAAGCCCCAATCCCAAATTATTGCTAATGGCTACAGCAACTAAGAAACACCACAGTTGTCAAATTTTTATTGACAAATGGACCCATTAACATGCTCAAAGTGCACATTCTTCTAAATGGATGCATGTGTGTACTTTGGAATAAAATCCAATGTCAACTTTTTTGGAAATATATAGGCATACCTGCCATAATTTAGAGGACAACATATGGTCATAGAAAGATGGCTAAATGTGGAGTGAGAAGACTCAAATCTGAGATCAAATCTCCTGATACTTTAATAGATCTGTGACTAGGATCAAATTACTTACCTTCTCTGGGAATTCTCATCTGAAAAATAAGGGGTCAGGTGAGGCTCAAAAGATTAAATAGAAATAAGGAAGTTGGGCAGAATTGAGAGGGTTGGATGTAGGTGCTATCTGAAGACTCTCTCAGCTTTAATGTTGTATGAGATTGACAATTATCCTTAACAGTATGAGATTGACAATTATCCTTCATATCATTTTTATCTAACTGATCATCATTCGTGAAATTAAATTGAAAACTCAGACTGTAACTTAAAAAAGCATTTCAAAACAATAAATAAAACAACAACCACCACTACAAAGGTCAGGTATGCTTTCCTATAGTTTATTTTATAGCAGTGACTGGCTCCAGATTCTTTCCAGTATCCTTTTTGTAATAAATTTGGCCGCCTTTTCCAATTGTTCTCCATCACTTCTATGGTGAAACATTAATTTCTTAGTGTAGCTTTTTAAAGTCTTTCACAATGTGGTTTTGACCTATCTTTCTCCTTTATTTATTCCCCCTCCCACATTTTACAATCCAGCTAGTCTTCTCACACATACAGCATTTCTCTCTCATCTTCCTGCCTTTGCACTAAATAAATTTAGCACAAAGAATAAATATGGATAAGTAGAAGGTATTTAAATACACCATAGTTAGGGAAGGAAGACACTCACATTTAGAAGGATCAGAAAATGTTTCATGTAGAAAGTGTTGCTTGAGTTGACTTTTGAAGGAAGAGTGGAAATCTGAGGCAGAGGTGATAAAGGAATTCATTCCAGCTATGGAGGACAGCCAGCACAAAGATATGCAGATGGGAGATGGGGTAATGGTTATGACAAGGTTGTGCTGGAGCCAGCCAAACCAACTTAAGAGAATTGATTGTTAAATTTTCAGGGTGAGCATTTATACTTTAGAAATCAGTAAATGGTACAAATCAGGCTTTAATTTATGTTTTCTTGACTGTTTAGACTTAAGAAAATGATGGAGAAAATGTTAACAATGCAGATTAAACTTAAAAATGTGTCCAGCAAACTTTCCTCCCAGAGAGTCAAATGTTAAACATTTTTGCCAGCATACACTTGGTTGTGAAAAACAAAGAGATAGCCCATTTATCTGGATTGTAGAGTCTAGGAGAGTAAGCAAGGTACAGTGAGGCTCGAAAGATAGTTTGAGGACAGATAGTTTAGGGATTTAAAAGCTAAACATGAATTTGTATTTTATCATAAACACAACAGGGAAATAATTGAGATCATTGAATATTCAGAAGAATGAATTGGTAAGATATATACTTAAGGAAAATCACTTTCCATTATATTAATAACCAATTATTAAATTAGAATTCAGGTCTTGTTTTCTTGTTTCTTCATTGGAGCTCAGTTCTTGTGGAAGGTCAGCCTCTGAAGGACAGACATGAATGATTGAGATTAACTTTAATCCTCAGGGAAGCTATTTAGTCTTGGGCCAGACCCACTAAATTGGATAGGGAGGAGTGTAAATAGAATCAGTCTGGGCTAGTTTTTGTCCTAAGGAGAACAGCCCCTGTCCTTGTATCCCTTCCTGTCCTTGTATCCCTTCAATAGAATTCAGGAAGAAAACCAATCAGAGTAGTCTGGATAGAGATGGATTCTCTTGTCCTAATTGCTGGAGGTGGCTGAGTCTCATGATCAAGCCATGTTCTCTGCCCTGACTGAAGACTCTCAGCAGACCTCTTCATTAAATGTCCACCAATCAGGGTTAATTTTCATTTCTCAGGAGAATTCCCTTTTAAAAAGTATTTAAAGCTTTCAGCCTCTCTATAGTTTTATCTTTTTTTTTTTTTTTTTTTTGACTCAGTTCATTTCTTATTAGCTAGGCTAATTAATACATTGCTTATTAATTCTCCAGACTATTTTGTTTTGGGGGGGTCTGTCCATTGTCACTGCAGCAATATGAAGAAAGGATTGGAGTGGGGAGAAGCTTGAGGCAGGGAAATTAATTAAGAGCTCATTGTAGGGGCAGCTAGTTGGCCCAGTGGAATAGAGCACCAGCCCTGAAGTCAGGAGGGCATGAGTTCAAATTGACCTCAAGACACTTAACACTTCCCAGCTGTGTGACCCTGGGCAAGGCAATTGCCTCAGGGGGAAAAAAAAGCTCATTGTAGCAATTTGGGCAAGAAGTGAATGAAAGCATAATCCAAGGTGGTGACTATAGAAAGGAAGTGTCAGTTGAAAGATGTTGTGGAGTTAGGAACAACAAGGTTCGGCAAGTGATTGGATATGTGGAATGGAAAAAAGGGAGAAGCTGAGGATAATACTGAGGTTATGAACCTGGAGAACTGGCAGAATGATGGTGACTTTCATAGAAATATGGAAATTTGGTAAAGGGGCAGTTTTTAGGGGGGAAAAGAATGAATTTTACTTGGGACATTTTTGAGATTTCTCCATGGTGTAGTTTTAAATATCCAGTAATCAACTGGTAAACCTGGAGCTCAAGGGAATTGTTGGGAAATCAGCAAGTCATCTGAGGGAGATAAGAGGGTCTTCTCTCAGTTTAAATAATTTGGTTGACATTACAACTAAGTCAGCTAAAAGAATTATGCTGATTAACCTAATCTATACTATAACCTAATTTTTACTTGTCTGCCTAAAGATTCTTATCTGCTTTTAGCAAAAAATATCCTGTGTGTCTAGAATTTGTTTTGTAATAAAACTTGAATTGTGCTTGTATAATTAACACCACACATTTTAAGACCATAATAAGCTGAATCTTTAAAAAAATGTTTTATTGCTATTTTTTGTTTTTATATCACAGTCATTTTTGAATATTGCCCACCTATACAACTCTTCTTGTAACAAAAGAAAAAGAGTTAAACAAAAATGACCAGTACAATGACTATATATAACAATATATTCAATGTCTTAGCCTGCTGGCCCCCTGACTCTCTGCCAACAGGAGGAAGGCATGTTTCCCACCTATTCTCAAGCAACAATACTGGTTTTTACCAATTCTTCCATAACTTGGCTTCCTTTTCATTTCCATGATTTTAGTTTTATTGAATAATCAATTGTATTGATTATTCTGATCCTGTATTTAACTCTGTCCCCACTTATTTACATAAAAGCTTTGAATTTTTTTTATTTCTTATGCTCAATGAGATAAATTTTATTTATTTTTGTTCATTTTTTAAAAATCATATTTTTATTTTTTTCCAAATTCCATGTAAAAATACTTTGAAACATTCATTTAAAAAAACCCAAAAACTTTTGAGTTTCAAATTCTCTCCCTTTCCTTCCTACTCTTGAGACAATAGCAATTTGATAGAGGTCATACATATGTAATCATGCAAAACATATTTTCATATTAGTCATGTAGTGAAAGAAAACACAGACCCCACCCAAGAAGCAAACCTATGAAAAAAATAAAGTAAAAATAGTATGCTTCAATCTGCATTCAAACTCTATTTTTCTTTCTCTAGAAATGGATGGCATTTTTCATCAAAGGTCCTGTGGAATTGTCTTGCTGAGAATATCTAAGTCATCCACAGTTGATCATTGTACAATATTGCCACAGTATTCTTCTAGTTCTGTTTACTATACTTTTCATCAGTTCACCTAAGTCTTTCTAGATTTTTCTGAAAACCATCCTTCTGATTATTTCTTAAAACACAATAGTATTACACTACAATTATATATTACAACTTGTTTAGCTATTCCCTAACTAATGGATGCTTCTTTAATTTCCAATTTGCCACCACTGAAAAGATATGTGTGTGTGTGTGTGTGTGTGTGTGTGTGTGTGTGTGTGTGTGTGTGTAATAGCAAAAGTCACCATTGCTTTTGTTTAATAAATATACATAATGGCAAATATTACTGTTGCTTTTGTTTAATCATTTTCAGTTGTGTTCAATCTGTGCGTGCTTCTTTTGGGGTTTTCTTGGCAAAAATAGTGGAGTAGTTTGCCATTTCCTTCTCCAGCTCATTTTACAGATAAGAAAACCGAGGCAAAGTGAAATGACTTGCCTATGGTCACACAGCTGGTAAGATTTTTAGACTGGAGTTGAACTTGGATCTTCCTGACTCCAGGGCTGGCACTCTATTCCTTGTGTCACCCAAATAGCCATTATTATGTTTCTATTTTCCAGATTAAAAACAACAGTAGAAAACATCTATAGGATTTAATTTGTTCCTGTTTTTCAGTCTTTTTTTTTTTAAAGTTTAATAGGCCTTTAAAAAATAAGTGAACATTCAGAATTTCTGTATTCATAGCTAAAAGTTCTACTCTCTCCATTGTGAAAATTTGTTTCAGCTGTTATTACATTTTACATAATTGGTAAATATCATTACCAGGCAACATTCTGAAATGATTTTTTATTGTTCCTATACTAGAATATAACAACAATGGGTCTTTTAAATAACACATTTGTGTGATACACTTGCATGATAACATTATTACTGTTATTCCATAGACTATATGAAATGTATCACATTGTTGCTTACATGACATTTTTACAGTGTTTTAAATGATGAAACCTTCATCTAAGATGCATTTAAGCTATGGGGTAGAGGCAGCTTTGTGGTACAGTGAATATAGTGCTAGACTTGTAATCAAGAAAATCTGAATTTAAATCCTGCTCCAGATTCTTACACTCTAACCAAGTCAGGTTACTTAACTTTTGTGAGCCTCGGTTTCCCCATCTGTAAAATGATGATAATAACATCTACCTCTGAGGGTTGTTGTTAGAACTATAGGAGAGATAACATATGTAAGGTGCTTTGAAAACTTTAAAGATCTCAATGAATGCTAATTATTATTTTGTAGAATTGTCCTAGAATGATATGTTGATAATTAGATGGATTTAGAAGTTCCAATAAAAATAAAAACAGTAATAATAATAATATTAATAACTAAGCTCTTATCTTTCTCATTTTCCTCTTTCTGGTCAACCAAGGCTTGTAACCTAGTGACGATCCTCAAATTCCCTCTACTACTTATATCCAGTCAAATATCAAGTTTTGTTTATTCTGTTCCACTGGATCAAATCATCACTTCTCACCTGGATTATTGCAACAGATTTCTGGTTGTTCTCTTTGGCTCTCCTCTCTCTTTAACCCAATTCTCTGAGCAACTGCAAAATGATACTCTTAAAGCACTGGTCTGGACCTATCACTTGCTTTTTAAAGATCTTTTAGTTGCCTCTAGTATAAAGTACACCCTTTTCTTTTTGGCATAAAGATCTTCTTAGTCTCCAGTTTACCTCCCCAGGCTTATTGCACATTAGTCTATTTCAACAATATCAAGTATGATAAGTTAAATAGTTCTCAAAGTGTGATCCACAGACCCCTGAGAGTTGCTGAGATCCTTCTAGAGGGTCTACAACATCAGTTATTTTCATGATAATAGTAAGTACTTACTTATTAAGATACCCCTCCCTTTTCCAACTACATGTCTGTATGAGGTCAGATTTTCTTCATGTACTTCAACCAAAATAACATGACACAACATATTGAATATATATACAAATATGAAAATCCAGCTGCCTTCTATTAAGCCAGACATTACAGAGTTTATTAAAAATATATAAAGCAATGCTACTCTTCTTAGTAATTGTTTTTTTTGTTTTGGAAAATGTCATTTTTCTGAAATATACTATTTATATTAACACATAATGGGATGATTTTAAATGAATTGATAAATATTTTTAAATAATCAGTTTTAATTTCTCATAGAATAAATATGATTATAACCCAATAAACAAAAACTCTTTGGAATCCTCAATAATTTTTAAGAGCATAAACAAGTTTTAAGACCAAAACATTTGAGAACTCTCAATCCTACTTCACTTAACATTTTAATCAAAGTTGTCCATTTTAATATTTCCCTACTCACAACATTCCATCTCCTTTCTCTGTTTTTTTTTTTTTGCCTATGCTCTTTCCTATGTTTAGAATGTACTTCCTCTTTCTCTCAAATTTTTTTCTTGCTGTTTTGTTTTCATATCAAAGATATTCCCACTTTGTGAGAAATCTCATGTAACAAAGTAAAAGCTAATAATCCAGGGAGTTCATCTGAAGGTATATACAATATTTCATATCCTTAGCTCCTCCACCTCTCTATTTAAAAAACCCCCCACAAAAAAACCTAAAAGAAATGTGTTTTCTCTCCCTCCCACCTTCACCCCATTGGGGAAAAAAAAATAAGAAAAACACATTTTTTGGTAACAAATATGCATAGTCAAGTGTAATGTTTCGGCCATTACAATTAAGCAAAACAAATTCCCTCACTGACTGTATACAAAAAATATGTGTCTCATGCCAAACCCTAAATCTGCCCCCTTTCCAGTTTATAAAATCATTAATTTCTTTCAAGGATTAGGGCAGGGGCTGTATTGGTTTTATCTTTTTATTTCGGTGTCTTCTATAGTGACTGTCCCATTTAGGTGTTTAGTGAATGATTATTCAATGAATGAATGATCTCACTTGATCCTCACAACTGGAGAAGTTTGCATTGTAGATATTCCTATACCCATTTTATAGGTGAAGAAACTGAGGCCTGGAGAGATTAATTCCCTAGTTCAAAGTCCCATAGCTAGAAAGTGTCAGCAATAAAATTCAAAACCAAATCTCTCTGAACATTTTAGGACTTTTCCTATTATACAACATCATCTTTCAATAGCTGCAATACCCCTTCAGACTGATGATCTCATTCACTTGCTTAGCATTGAGAGGAAAGGCCCAAATGGTAGAATTACACCAAGCAAAGAAGTGCTTAGCTGAGCCTGAACTGATCATAGGCAGCAGGGCAGAAGCTTCCTTATGGGAAGCCTTCTTCTTCCTCCCTCTCTTTGTTTGGACTATATGGGAAACCAGAAACCTTGACATCAACAGTCTCTGTATCCTTGAGTACTAACAGTGGAGCCAAGCAATACATATTGTTGCCCACTGGACCAAATACTGTGGTAAGATCTGTAGAAGGAAAGTAAAGGGGCAGCGCAAAGACTTTTTAAAAAGAATTATCAAAAATAGGGGAATAGCAATTAGACTAGCGTCCCTAGAGTGGACTGCCAGTGAATCAGAATACATCTTCGGGACTGTTGTAGTGTACATCAGACTCCACAGTCCCAAAGACTTCATAACTTTGATTTATTTCACGTGAGGCCGTTTTGCCTTTCTCAATACTTTTTTTCCTTTTCACTTGCCTTCCTGTTTCCATGGTAGAGAGCTGAAACACAGCAGAGTCCATAGAATTAAATCTTTTGTCAATTGAAGTATTATCCTCTCTCACTTCTGCCGTGTTTGAAGGAACAATTGGTGGCAGAGGCCTGTCACTTCTCAGTCTTTTTTTCATTTCTTCACCTTTAACCTGCAGAACAGTGTTGAGGGTAGGACAAATGAGTAAACAATTCCTTTTAGAATCTCAGCATATTGCTCTATCTACTCCTGCCCTCAGGAGTATAATATTATTTTGTTAAATTTCAAGTGCTCTTATAAATTCAATCTGTTATTATTCACTCAACTTCCTCCTCCCTCCTTCCTCTCCCCCCCCCCAAGAGAATCTCTGATTTGGAACTGGAAGAGACCTTAGAAGCCATCTTATCTACACTTCTCATTTTAGAAATGGGAAAACTATTCTTCTACTATTATTTTATATTTAATGTTCTATGGACAACTTTTGCAAAGTTGGATAAGATAATGGCTTATATAATGAGATAGAAACATTGTCTTGTAAGCTAATTTTCCTTAGGCTCTCTGAAGGCCACCTTGAGATAACTTCAGTAGCAGGCAAGATGCCAGGGATGAAAGATACCTCATCTTGTTCCCACAGCATTTTGATGTTCACTAGTAGCTCTCTATAGTTTGAAAGCTTTTCCTTACATGTAGCTTGAAGATTATGAGTCTTTGGCATGGTAGCACCTATTAAAACATTATTCTTCTATTTTTATAGATTGTTGTTGTGTCCAAGCAATTTGGGACTTCAGCTAAGTTTGTGATAATGCTCCATTTGAGTACAGTTTATTTGTAGAATTCCCAAAGGTATTTGAGGTCTATATCTGTACTAGGGAAATTCCTCATCTATTAATTTATGAAAGATGGTAAATTTATTATTGCAATTCTTTATTATTATCAACATCATCATCATTATCATCATCATTGTAATTTTTATTTTATTATTCCAGTTAAATTCTGGTCAGGGCATTCTTCCCAATCTATCTTCCTCCTTTCTCTTCCTCCTTCTCTTCTAATAGCTCAAGAAGCTGCTCAAATTATGATATATCTTCAAGGACTTGAAGACTTAGGTACAAGGTAAACAGATCACATCCCTTGTAGCCAAACTTTTATTTATTTATGTTTTTCTCTTCTTTTTATTTCAGCTTTTTATTTTCCAAACCACCAGAATTTTTCTAGAGGTGAAGATCAAGAATGAGAGGAGAAATGCCCAATGGGACAAATCCATCTCTTGTGGAAGTTCTCAAAACTTTTGGTCTCAAAAGGGTCTCCTTTTATGCTCTTAAAATTATTGAGAAACCCAAAGAGCTTTTGTTTCTGTGGGTTATATCTATTAATATCTACTATATTAGACATAAAATATCTTAGTATTATGACAAAAATAGTTTTGACTTGGAAAACTTGCTGAAATGGTCATAGGGACCCTCAGGAGTCCCTAGATTTCATTTTGAGAACCTCTCAGAAATATGAGTAAGATGTTCAGGAAACTTTCCTTCACAAGTCAAAACTGGAGCACCAAATATCTTGTTTGAATCTAACAGAAATAAGGGGGATATGGCTTGTATCAATGAATTAAACAGTCCTTCCACTTATGAAATTTGGTATTTCCCCCCCCCCCCTTTTCAGCACTAGTCTTCTAACTGACATTTTTCAGCACTGAGATTTCCTTTTTGCTACTTCCCTGTAAAGGAAATTCTGCTTTTTTTTGGTGGAAGGGAAGAATGAAGAGAAGTGGCATATTTCTTATGCTGCATAGATTACATAATTTTTACCTCTTAGTCTAAACCCATAATTGTATTGTCACAAGGCAGTACTAAAGAATAAATTCCCTGTACCAATTCAGATCAGCAGCTGATAACAATAATTTATATTCGACAGCCTGGGACACTGAGGTGGATTCTGAACCCAGATGTTCCTGATTCCAAGACCTTTAAGTCTATTACCCCATACTACTTCTCTCAGGTACAATTAAAATTATCAATTTAAAATTACTTTATGCTATTCCTAGATTTAAAAAAGCTAAGAAAAGAAAATGGACTAGTATTTATTATTTAGGCTTTCTTGAAATGGAAATTTATTATTTTATATATTGAATCTTCTATGTTTTTCTTTGCACATGACAATGTTTTCCCTTCTTTTTCTAATTCTATTTATGTTTTAATTGACTAATAAAAAGAACAATATATAAATAATAAAAAGAAAAAGAAAATTTATGAAAATATAAGCTTTCTTGTAATATTCAATCAAGAGAACTTGTACAATACTCAATTTTATAATTATAAGTCAATTTTATAATAATATAATTCAAAATTATAATTTATAATTTTATAATCCATTCTAATAACATTCAGTCTAAATATTCTTATAACATTCACTCAGAAATACAAAGTCCTGCCACAAGAATTTGGAAGGACAGATTTTAGTAAGTGGATCTTCACCCCATGAACTTCTGGTAAATATAAAAGCAAAGTTACCTTCCTTCTTTCATCTGCAGCCTTCATCTTGTCTTCAATATTTTTTATTGTGAAACCATTTGTTTCCCTTTTGGTCTTAAGTTTTTCTAGTCTGGCAGGAAGCTTCCTGAGAGGCTTCTCATCTGTGTTCACCTGGGGAAAGAAAGTTTTTGAAATAAAAAAAGAATAAACCACAATTTGGTAATAGTGTAAGAAAAAGGAGGTAGCAGGCAGGCACTCAAGTTTTGTTCTGCCCTATTCTTGAAAAAGACAAAAACCTATTGAAGAACTAACGTTATTTAGCAGTACCAGGATAAGAAGTAAATGTTGATAATAATGGAAGTCAAAGAGTTTTAAAAATCACAAAGTATGTATGAAAGAAAAAATTATGGCAAGGCAACAAAACTGTTCTGAAACTAGATTGAAAAGAATAATAATAAGAAGAAAGGAATACTGAGAATAATTATAAGATGGGAAAATGAGGTAAGTTAGCAATTGGTTTGTGGTGGTGTTCAAATGTGTCTAACACTTCATGACTTCATTTAGGGTTTTCTTGGCAAAGATATTGGTATGGTTTGCTATTGCTTTGTCCAGATCATTTTATAGTTGGGGAAACAAGGGCAAGCAAGGTTAAGTGATTGCCCAGCATCACAGTTAGTACATGTCTGATGCTATATTTGAATTTAAGTCTTCCTGATTCCAGGGCCAGCACTTTGTTAATTTCACATAATCCTTCCACTTGACCTCAATCAATAATATCTTAGATGATGAAATTAGTTTTGAGTCATATGTTGGTGTATCTAATATATCTGTATTTATATCTATCTATCTATCTATATCTATAGAGAGGGAGGGAGGGAGGGAGGGAGGAAGAGAGAGAGAGAGAGAGAGAGAGAGAGAGAGAGAGAGAGAGAGAGAGAGAGAGAGAGAGAGAGAGAGAGAGAGAGAGAGAGGTGGGAGGGAGGAAAATGGAGGGAAAGAGGGAAAAAGGAGGGAGGGAGGGAGGAAGAGAGAAGAAAGGAAGGAAAGAGGGAAGGAGAGAGACTATAGTCTTATAGACAATCAGGATAGAGACTAATGCCTGCATATTTTCCATATGGACTTTCATTGTAGTCCTTGTTACCTTTTTATGCAATGGCCCTTATGGTCTTAAGAGAAACCAGATGGTTTCCTGAACTAAGTCTTTGGACGTCAAAGTTTGATCAGAATGGATAGATTTCGATAACCTTGTCTTTCAAGTCTTTGCTGGACCAGGAGTCAGACTCTTGATTTGTGGGAAAGCAATGTCTTGCAATGGTGTGTGTGTGTGTGTGTGTGTGTGTGTGTGTGTGTGTACATATTCCTCCTTTTTTCTTTCTCCCTCTCTCCTCCCCCCCCCTTCATGTGTGCATATATCTCTCTAGTTTTTACTTTTTAAACTCTCCTTCCTGCTCTGCTTCTTCTCTAGAAGCCCTCTCATAGCTGGAATTTTCCATTTGAAACTAGCTATGTCTACTTTATTAACTGACTGACAATCTTAAGGAGGGGAAAACAATCAGACCATCTGAGAGGAACCCCTGTCCTCCCTTTGATTGAAGAGCTAACCTAAACATGGAATGAAGACACATTGAGGAATCTCAGGAAGAAATCTCTCCCAAGACCATTATGGATTTGCTCATGATTCCTCAACAGTATTTTATTTTTCCAAATATATGGAAAGATAATTTTCAACATTAATTTTTTTAAGGTTTTGCGTTCCAATTTTTTCTCCCTCCCTTACTTACCCCTCCCTAAGGCAGCAATTAATCTGATATTGGTTAAATATGTCAATCCTTTTAAACATTTTTCCATATTTATCATGTTGTGATACCATGACCTTTTAACTAAGTTTGATCTGCTGCTTTTGCCCCTTCTGTACTCTTCCCAGATCCACACTGGAGGAATCCTGATACCCATTAGGAGGAAGTGGGCTTGGAATGTCTTCTTGTAGTGTGGAGAAAATCATGGAATTTGGAATATCAGTTTCATTCAGTGAAAATACTGACCAAGAACCCAATAATAAAATTTACAACTATTATACTATATTTATCAAGAAAGGGAAAATGAAAATCAAAAGAAAGGCACAAGAGCCATGGATTTTAGGGAGAATCTGAAACATGCTATATAATCTTGATCAAAACTCTTAATTTTCTTGGGCCTTAATTTCACAAGTACTTAAATTAATTGCTCTCTTAGATATTTTCAAAATTTTCATAAAATTTTATGATTCTGTGAAAACTGTTTATTTTTTTCTTAAGGAGAAAAAAAAAATTCATTTCTTTGGCTCAGTTGCAGCTATTGGAGAGTTCATGTGGTGAGAATTTCTTCTCGCATATAGACCGTGGGATGTGTTTGACAAAAAGGGTGTTTTTTGTTGTTTTTTGTTGTTGTTTTTCTTTTTTTTCTTTTTCCTTTTAATGACAATTGGCACTTGAGCCTCCTGCTGGTGAAAGCCATCTGCTGAAAAAGAAACTACTTGTTACTCTAAAAATGTTGGGGCTCAGAGATATTACAATCTGTAATAGTTGAGTTAGATGAATTTTTTCAATAGCAAAAACTAAAAGGAAAATTAAATCTGTTATCTTATACCAATGGACTCTAGGATTTTGGGTGGTTTTAATTTAGCAATATGAATCTAGAAAAGGTACGCTTTGGATACAAATTGGACTTTCTATCTTATTGAACATTGGAATTTGGCTCCATTCTGATGGATGTGAGATATCATTCCATCCATTCCTCAGTCTTTCTATGGAAAGACAGACCTTCCCTTCACTCTATCTTGAGCTTAACTTCAAAGCCAGATTGGGATTTTTTTTTTTTTTTTTTTTTTGCAACCCTTATATTAATAGAATACACACTGGGTCTGGAATCCAAGAATGTGGATTCAGATCTTACCTCTGCTACTTACTATCTATATGAACTTGTACAAATCACCTTTCATCTCTGCATATTACTTTTTTCTTCTATAAAAAGGTTTGATATCTATGATCTCTTCCAGTTCTAAATATCTGATGCTATGTTGATATCTTAAAATACTAAAAAAAAACCCACCAAATTAACTATCACCAATCTAAATATTTTTTTAAAAAATACTTTCAAGAACATCACCAATTTGTTATTGGAGGCCATTTCATCTTTGTTTCTGTATTATCCATACTTTGTACCTGCATGTGTAGGTGTTTCATAAACATCTCTTTATTGATTGATTGACCAGTGTTCAAGTCTAACAGTCCAACATCCTGGAATAACATTTGATTCTTATTTCTCTTTTTTGAGTCAACTGAATTTCTACATACCATTTCCTGAATCTCCTAGGCATTGCTCAGAAGTCTCCTAATTAGCTATTGACCTAAGTCTGAACCTACCTTGATTCAAGTGCCTAACAGGAACCCTATGCACAGAATGGCACTAGGCCAGAGCTTCTCTTAAGAGATTTGTAAATCTTGTTTTGCTTCTCAAACCTTCTTGGGAAGACCACTGGGCTTTGGCTGGTATTATTCATTCTGGGTCGAGTCAAACTTTCTTCTAGTTAGAAATCTCCCTGTAAGGTTCAATAAAAACCATCAGATAGGTCACTAAATTCAGTCATGTTTATAACAATTTTACTTACTTTGAGGGGAATTATTTTATCCTTTTCTCCTCCACACCCAGTTATCCTAGGCAGTTGACTCTTAATTTTTCATACTAATGAAAAAGACCCATGATATAAAAGATCCAGAAAGTCATTCATATTTACCTTGACAATTCTAACAGAGAGATATGGCATGGCCCAGTAGATAAGACTCCTGAAGATTTGGGTTTGATTTCTGCCTCTGAAACATATGGGGCAGTACTTAATCTCTTGGGGACTCTAGGCAGCTCTCTAAAACTCTAAATTACACTTAAGTAACTTTTACTCAGAGGAAGTTTTTTTTTTTTTCACTCAAGAAATTCCCCACACTAAAGAAACCACAGATCTAGGCCAAATTTTTAAAAAAATAATTTTAATAAAATCAAAATAATATTTTATTTCTCAATTTATCTTGCTAATTGTTTTTATTAACTTAGTATTCTTATAGATTCTCATTGATTCATCCAGTTTTAACTGAAGAAAGGGATTATAAGGATAACTGATCTCATTGTATGCTAAATGGCAGGGAGAAATTCAGGAATAAAGTATTTGTCATATATGGGGGTGGAGAATGCACATATATGTGATTGAGAGTCACCCTCTTCTTTCTCTCTAAATATATCTAGCTATATCTAAGCTTATATCTTGACATATATTTTGATATATTTAGAAATATCTTCAGGATGCTTTAAAGTTGCTAGCAGGTCCATTTAGCATATTTTACATTTAGTTACACTGCATTTTTCATCTAGCACTTTGTGTACCACCTTAAGAGTAATACTTGTGTGTGTATATGTGTATGTGTGAGAGAGAGAGAGAGAGAGAGAGAGAGAGAGAGAGAGAGAGAGAGAGACAGACAGATAGACACACAGAGAAAGACAGAGACATATTTACATTTAGTTACACTGCATTTTTCATCTAGCACTTTGTGTACCACCTTAAGAGTAATACTTGTGTGTGTATATGTGTATGTGAGAGAGAGAGAGAGAGAGAGAGATAGAGACAGACAGATAGACACACAGAGAAAGACAGAGACATAGATAGAGTGACAAAGACAGAGAAACAAAAACAGACAGGCAGGCAGAGACAGACACACAGAAAGAAATAGAGACAGAGACACTCAGAGAGAGACAGAGCCAGAGATAGATAGAGACAGTTGGATAGATAGATATAAAAATACATAGATAGAGACAAGCAGACAGAAATAGAGACAGAGACAAAGAGACAAACACAGACACACAGACATACAGATAGACTGAAGGGGAAGAGGGGAGAAAGGAGAAAAGGGGAAGTGAGGAAGGGAGAGGAAAAAGCTCACAAGTTGCTTATCAAAAAGGCAGAATGGAATTCCTTCAGTACTTAGAAACAAGCAAATAATCGAAGTAAAAAAAAAAAAAAACAGACAAAAGGGAGTCCCTGTGGTGGGCACAGATGCTCCATGGCCCGCCTGAGATTGGTTGTATTCAGACTCAGGGGAGTCTCCCAATTCGGAGGATGGATGAAGCTCATTTACCTGCTCACTGTAACTGTCTTTAGACATAGATGACAAATGGGGCTTAGGATAATGACTTGGGTTGGTGAGGGACAGACCTTCACAGCTTAACAATGTCACCTCTTGAGTAGCTATATAAGCACCATTTTCTAAACCCCTTTCTTATTTATTTTCCTACTTACCTCATGTTATTTTTTTGAAAAAACATTTTTCTCACTTGGTAATTAAGAAAGATCTTAGGAAAAAAACACTGAAAGCTACTTTTGTCAAAATTTATTTTTTTCTATTTCTATTTTAGTAATATTATTTTATCTATTCTAACACTATTTCAATAATTGCTACATACATATTTTCTTTTGCCTTTTTTTTTTATTTGCCCTAAGTGGGGTTTTCCTTTCTATTTAATGCCTTTGATAGCATGTTCAGTCCTCTCTAAAAAAAAATCCCATGTATTCTCTGAGAGGCATCATGGGAAAATGGATAGAGAGCTATTTTTGGAGTCAGGAAGATCCAGGTTCTAGTCCCTTAATGTATATTAGCTTTATGACTATGATTAAATCATTTAACTTCTTACCATATCAGTCAGTTCTCTCAGATAACAAGTTGCCAACTGGAAGAATTGAGAGAAATTTTCATATTGGAAGTTCCCTTATATCAGTGCAATGACATTCACTGTTCAGGAAAAATACATCTCTAAAGTTATTATGTAATGTTTCAATTTTCAACATTGATGACCTATACTTTTAACTCATCCTCATCTTTTTATATAGCTATCATAGCTTGGAACATGGAACATAACATGGAATGTTAATGTTGTTTTAAGCTTTAATAGGTTATATATTTACTTTCAGAGCATAAAACTGCCCTAAGACTTTTGAAACATCCTTTATATGTAAGATACCAGATATTTAACAATCCTACATTCTCTTTTAGCTATATATAGTTGCTATTTATTGACGATTGAGCAATCCTCCCCTGAGATAAGATGTATAGCATAATGGAGAAAGAGTTGGTCTCAGAGACTTGGCCTATTTATTTTTTTTAAGACTCTGGACTAGTCACTTCTCTCTCAGTGTCCTAAGTAACATTCTAAGATTTTAGTTGCAGATAAAGTAAATTAGTAGAGAGAATTTTCTCATCTAAGCCCTCCCAATACTAAGGAAATCACAAATCCAGTCCCTAATTTCCTCCATTTAGATATTTCCCCTTCCTCCCCTCCTCCAGGGACCAACCTGTTCTCCTAATCACCAGATTCACTGCTGTACTAGACTATTAATACTTTTTTGTTTCCCCAAAACTATCCAAGCTCTGCATTGAATTAGGGGTCAGGGAGGGTTTGATGGTGGCACAATTTCCAGGAATATAAAGGGCCTTTAAGTATGGTATGTCTTCATCCTGCCTCATGCCCGAATTATCCTGGGTCACTCTGGCACTCCATTAGAGCTCCTGATTGCTATTTTATTTGTGCTGTGCTCTGCCAGTCCCGCCTCACATTTATATCCCTCTGACAACGTTTTAGCTATGTCTCTAGCAACCATTCTATTTCTAAATAATATGTAAACAGTCTTTATCCTTGGCTGACTTAATGCTATTGCTACAAAGTCAAGTCAGAAGTTCTTTCCTTTTTTTTCCCTACAGATATATTTCTTCTAAAATACATCACATATTAATCTTATCACCACCTTTACTAAGCTTATAATACACTTTTGTCTTTGACATCTGAATCACGGAAAAATATTTTAATGTTATTCCCCTGGCTTTATAATTAACATTCTCATGATATCCTCCTAGGTGGGCATTTGTTAACTCTAGTCATTTGTTAGCATTAGTTGACCTACCACTTTCTCTCAGAGACTGCACAATGAGTTGTCTTCTTTCTTTTGTTGGCCTTCCTTTTCTGTTCTGGGAGACTCACCAGTACCAAAAGCATGCTTCCTCTTCCTCCCCTTGGCACAGTGTTCTGCACATAGTGGGTACTTAATAAAAAAGTTGCTCAGTGAAGGAAGTAAATTCTCCCCCTTTCACATGTGTCTTTGTACTACATCCTTTTTTTTCACATTGCATCCCCTTCCTACTCCAAATCTGATGACATTTAGTAGGCTCTCTAAAATCTTGCTGCTCCATGTAGGACATGATGTGGCTGCTGCTCCTCTTCCAGTGACAGCAGGATGGAGCAGATTGAGCCCTCTGCTTGGAGTCAGGAAAGCCTGCTTCAGGTACCTACAAGCTGTGTGACCATGGGCAAGGTATTCACCATTTCAAGTGTCAGGTTTCTCATCTTTAAAATGGGCATAATGATAGTAAGACATACTTCACATAGCTGTTGTTAAGCTTAAATGATATTAGAGATGGGAATCACTTTGCAAACCTGAAAGAGATCTCTAAGCATGAATTTTTTATTATTAGGGCCCCCAGTTCCTCTACTTCTTATCTTTGCTTCCTACATTTTCTTTCTTTTCTTTAGTCTCTTCCTTCTGGGGTTCACTCCTTTCCTTTCCTTCAAAGAAAAACTACCTTAAAGGACAGGGAGATATCATGTAGATAGAACAGTGATCCTAAAAGTCCAAATTCACATTTGACCTCAGCATTTACTAGCTATGTGACTCTGGGTAAATTACTTAACCCCTTATTACTCTCCCCCCTACCAAAGGCTACCTGAAACAGATGGAAGATGTCAAGGTGAGGATATTTTCTTGAAGCAGGATTAGAAAGAGGTTAAGTACCTTCTCCATTACAAGCCCATACAAAATAAAATGTTCTGATTTCTCAGCCCAGTGCTTGTTTTGTCTACTATTATTATTAAAATACAGGAAAAAATTGTGGCAGAAGGGGAAAGTACTCTAGAATAGGTATTAAAAGATGTGAGTTCAAGTCTTGACTGACCCATATGGCATGTCCCAAAAGTCTTAGTGCAGTTTTTAGTGTAGTGTAATGTAATATTTAATAGCTTGAGTACTTTCATGGATTACAACTGCACTAAGACTTTTGGGACATCCTGTATTAGTTTATGGGCAAATCATTTAATCTCATTCTCTTTATAAAATAGAGATGACAGGGGGTAGTTAGGTGGTGCAGTGGATAGAGCACCAGCCCTGAATTCAGGAGGACCCGAGTTCAAAATCTGATCTCAGATACTTAACACTTCCTAGCTGTGAGACCCTGGGCAAGTCACATAACCCAGCCTCGGGGGGGGGGAAAAAGATAACATTAAAAGAGAGATGAGAGCTCAATCTTTTCTTTAAACCAAAAAGAATAACAACACATCATCTTGGTAAAAATAAGTGCTTTCCATATTTAAACTATATCACATTGCTTACTGCCTTGGGGAGGAGGGAGGTAAGGGAGGGAGAGAAAAAAAATTTGGAGCACAAAGTCTTACAAAAATGAATGTTGAAAACTATTTTTTCATGTATTTGAAAAATAAATACTATTGAGGAAAAAAATAGGCGCTGACCCTTCAGTAAGAATATCTGGGTCAAGTCCAAGTTCTTCCTCTTACTACTTGTATCATCTTATATATGTAACCTCCATCTTATTTGTAAGATAATGAGGTTGGACAAGAGGGCATCTGAGGTCACTTGTGGCTCTAGATCTCTAGATCTCCAAGGATAAAAATGAAGTAAGTCATTACAGGGTAGTGGGAAAACCCTGGATTTAGCATTAGAGGAATGTTTTAAATCTCCCCTTTTGCTACTTACTAACTGAATAATTTTGACCAAGATACTTCACTTCCCTGAGTCTTCTCATTTTTAATATGTGGGTGTGGCTGGGCTAGATGGACTTGTTAGCCTTCATCTAGTTCTAGCATCTTAAGAAACAGAAAAGGGTGTTGTAAACTCTTTTGTAAGCTTTGTAAAAGGTCTATACAAATACAAACTTCTATTATTACAGACCAGGGAAAGTTGATGAATCTCCATTACTGGTATCCCTGAGTCCCACCTGATGCCATTTTTGATCAATAATTTTCCTTCCTTCCTTCCTTCCTTCCTTCCTTCCTTCCTTCCTTCCTTCCTTCCTTCCTTCTTTCCTTCCTTCCTTCCTTCCTTCCTTCCTCCCTCCCTCCCTCCCTTGCTTCTTTCCCTCCTTTCCTCCCTCCCTCCCTTGCTTCCTTGCTTCCCTTCTTCCTTCTTTCCCTACCTCCTTCCTTCTTTCCCACATTCCCTTCCTCCCTCCCTCCCTCTCTCCCTCCTTCCTTCCTCCCTTCCTTCCTTCCTTTTTCTTTCTTACTCATATGTACCTCTTCCTTTCTTATATTTCTTTTGCTTTCCTCTCATCTCTTCCTCTCCTCAATCACAGTACATCATCTTATTCTCTCACCTCCCATCTTCCTACCCCCTTTCAAAATTATTTTCTTTTTCCTTCTCCCCTTCCTGTGGCTTAGACTCATCAGTGATTCCCCCAAACTGTTTCATCTTCTCAGTGGCAGGCTGTCTGGACTGGAGACAATTTTGGGAACTTTTCAGTCTGTCAATGGTGGTCATGGCAAATTCTACTGATAGAATCAAATAGTACAGTTATCTCTTTTACATTATGATTTTCTTCATTGAATTTTCAATATATTGCATATCAGCATAAGAAATTAAATGGGAATATTTGGGGAGTTCTGTGGAAGCTGCAGATGACTTGCAAAGTAGCAGACAATAAAGAACCTATGACCAAATATTTAACCCAAACTTTACAATAAGGTACTGTTAATACCGCCACAAAATAAAAGGAAAAAAAAAATTCAGACTTCTTTTCTGGTAGGAAGGGAGGGTGAAAAAATCCACATGCACCATGTCCCTAGTCCCCACAATGTGTACAGGATAACTATATAGTCAAGTGAGCCAGGCAAACAGATTGGTTTGAGCTGACACATAATTAGCAATAGAGTAACAATCACTATAACTGTAGTTTCCTTTTAGTTTTCCTCAGGTTAGGATGTATGTTTGCATTTTGTGGTTGATAATCTTTACCCTGAAAGAAATAGACTTCTATTTCAAAAGTGCCTTTATTTTCCTCACAATCTATAAGCATTCATAAGCACATTAGTGTTTCATGAATGTTTAGGGCAGCCCAGAAATTAATTGAGAATTTTTCATTGCTAGGGCAGAGGGCATTCATGGGAGAAGGGAAACTAACTCAAAAAGATATTTTGAGAATTATACCTAACAGGCATTCATTAGAGTTTATGCTTTCTGATCAACAATAATACACTGCTTTTTCTTTTAACTACATTTTAAAGTTTATTATAAATTACTTGCCATGACATTATATGATTCTCCATTTCTAAATACTTTACTTTGACTTTGTATTATTCCCTGAATGATCAGTTCCTCCAAGATGTCTGATGACTTTGGTCTCTCTCGATTTTGGAGTTGTTGGGATGTACCGATTAATCCATTGATTACTGGTTCTTAAAACAAAAACAAAAACAAATAACCATCACAGTTTACCTCACAATCACACCACTTTATTTCCTCAGAGCTCTAATACTATGGCCCACAGACTATTCTGGGCATGGAATAAAATCTGTTATTCTTTGAGCAAGTTCAAGTTCTCAGCGTTCCTACTGAGGGAGGGACCATAATGAAGAGGATACCCTATTTATTTGGGAGGCTGCTTCTTAGGAGAACAAAAGGCCTTTCTTCCCTGCTATGCCTGATGACTGTGTTGTCACAACATTCATACACTTGGGTATGGCTACCTGTGTTGCTTGTCCTCATTACAAAGCCAGAGAGCTGTGAAGAGTATGAAATTCTTTGAGTAACTCTTTGCAACTGCAGCTTGGTTTCTATGCTTTGGATACAAATGATAAACAGTGTGATGTTGCCAAGAGATTTCTGGTTCGGCAACCCTGGGTTTACAATTACACCATCTGCTAAATCTATATCAATAGAGCTAGGTCTTCTCTGAAGAGTCTTTGGACCATATCAGACTCAGTCATATAACATCAGCCAATCCTTCAACAAAGCTATTTTTAAAAATCAATATTGAAATAATTTATAGGAGAGTCTTTACCATTAGTACAAATGGTAGAGAAGTCCCTTTGCTAATCACCCAAATAAAAAAGTAAGCCAATAAGCCTCATTTCTGTATTATGCAAATGGACTTGTTTTGGGCAAATGCAATTCTATTTTGTTGTGTTCTGTTCTTCTCTCAGTGACAACACTTTGTATTCTACTCAGAAATACTCTGACATCTATTCTTTATTATAGCTTTTTATTTACAAGATATATGCATGGGTAATTTCTTGCCATCTATTCTTAAAAAGTAAAGGAAACATGGAATAGGAAATATCTAAAAGTAGAAACAGGAAAACTGCTTTCAAGTCCCACCTGTCACCCTTACTGGGTATGTGTCTGATCATGACATCTTTTTGTGTCTTAAGCAATCCCAGGGGACTCTATATATGTAGCCAGGTGGTGACAGGCTCATGTGTGTAGAAGTAATTAGTTCCCACACTGGGAGTTAAAAAAAAAAAAAAAAAAGCCTAGTTTCAGTAGAAAATAAACTCCCTCTATTGAATTGGAGAAATTTCATGGAAATTCTTAACTCATGGATATTTACCATGAAATTGTGGAATAAAACGTAAGAAGACATTATAGATTTATGGCTTCAAGTGCTTTTAGAATTCACTTAATCCAAATGTTCTCATTTCTCTTTAGAAAGCTGAGCATCAGAGAAATTAATTGACTTACTTAAGGTCACATAGATAACAAGTGACAGAGCCAGCATTTGAACTCAGGTATGTGGCTTTCAGATCTAGTGGTCTTTTCACTGTCTCATGAAGTTGTCATTTTCCTTCACACCAGCAAATGTGTGAATATTTTAATTTTAATATTTAAGTGAATATTTTAAAAATCTACTCCTCTCCTTCAGTATTGCTTTTTCAATAAGCCCCTAAGAATATCCAATTAAGTGCATAGTTTCACAGTGTTAACAAAAGGAGTTAAATGATAGCTGTCATAAGAAGCGATTCCCAACTAAAGGGACTCCTTTATCACATAAAAATAAGTATACTCACATATAGAAGTTGATTTCTCAATATGCAATGATTTGGCATGTTTTGTGGGGAGGTTGAGATGACAATACTTGGGATATATTTGAATTAGCAGTTTAGCATATTCCTCAGTAGTTTCAGGGTATATAGTCTGGGATTCACTGGGTCTCCAAGATATCTGCTCTTGGAATTTTCTTCAGTATTTTGATCTCAATATATACTAAACTGAATTTATGATTTTATTATGTAAGCTTATTCTGTCTGTTTTGCAATGATTTTGTCTAGAGAATCACCATTCATCCATCTTTTGAGAGCTTGTTGTTGTATGTAACTTTTTTCTCTCACATTTGTATAATTAACCAATCCTATTCACTTTACCTCAGTACTAGCTCTTATATCTATCTTTTCCTTTCTATTTCCATTGATACCACTCCATTATAGAACCTAATTACCACCCATCTAGCTATTGCAACAGCTTTCTAACTAGTCTCCCCACCTTACTCTCACTTTCTTGTAAGATTTTTTTCATATCACTGCTAGAATAATTCTTAATTCATAGAGCTGGTCATTTTATTCCACTGCCTAAAATCGTCAGTGGTTCCCGAAGATGAATGAAGTTCAAATTTCTTTGCCTGGAATTTAATATACTTCATAATCTGAAAACCATTCACCTTTTCTAGAATGATTTAATTTTATTACCTTCCATGCATATTATAGTCTAATCAACTCTGTTCTCCAAATTCGAATTGCTGTTTGTCTTCTGTACTTTTTGATCTCTGTACCTAGCATGCCTTCTGCTTCCTTCATCACCTTTTGGCTTATTATTTATACTCTAGAGACATTGTGAAGCTTTCCTTGGCCTATGTACATTAATAATAATTTCCCATTTGCACTTTTTGTATTTAATAACCATTACATTGAGACCAAGATTTTTCACCTTTTCTACTTCCTCATTCAAAAATTAACCAGTGTGGGATATCTTGGGCAAAGATTTATTCAGGCTAAGATCTAATCAAAGATGGTAAAATAAATTCCAAGTTTAGATGAATGAATGGAAACCTCATTGTATTTGCTAAAACAGGTCTGGAAAGATGTTGATTCTCCCTTTTGTCAAATTAGTGATATGGAAATTAATAAATTTCTTTGACTAAGATTTGGTTGCTCAGTGTCACATACTTCAAGACTCTCATTATAACATAACCTACTTTTCACTGTAATATTCATTCTCTCATTGTAAATCAGAGTTCATTGCCACCCTCAAGAACACCTAGGTTATATGAGTCCACTGCCATGAAGGATCTTTGGCATTTGAGAGTGTCATTGACCACTTTTATTATAACATGCTGGCATTATTAATAAAATGACTAATTACCCAGAAACTATGTCTCTTGAACTTTTAAAACATCATATATTTTATATTTTAACCAGTCTGTAAGTGTCATTAGAATAATGATTATTTCTTACCTAAATGTTGGTTCTTCTCTAGTACCTTCTGCAGAGCTTTGCTTGCAAGAGGCGCTCAATAAATAAGTAGTGAATTATCAATCAATAGCTTTTATTAAGTGTTACTATGTGCCAGGCACTGTACTAAGTATAATGGACAACCCCTGACCTCAAGGAAATCACATAATTCTAATGGGGAGACAAACATGAAAATAATTAGGTATATATTAGGTCTATAAAGAATAGTTGGAAAGTAATATCAGACAGGAAGGCATTAACATCTAAAGAATTGAAAAATGCCTCCTAAATAGGGTTTGAATTGAGGGAAAGCCTGCATAAAGTTAACTTTAAGAAGAATTAGAGTCATCTTAGAAGCAGTTCAATTTTCCCCACATCTTTAATAGCCAGGTCAAAATCGAAGGAAGCAATATGTTCTCTAACTGAAAAAATTAGAATTACTATAGGCCAAGGTAGCATAGGAGTAGTACAAACATGAAACTAAAACATTTTTTTTCTTCTATGCTTGATTTAAAAACTTGTTGAATGTCACACTTATTGGGATAATGCCTTTCATTTTTATTCTATTTTAAATGTAAATCTGCATATAAAGAGAGGTGAATATAACAAAAACAATGTAATGGCTGTTTCCAAAAATAAATGAACAAACAAATAAATAGATGAATGAATGAATTAATGAATGAGTTTCCTTGACATTTTAACAGGAAAGCTTCTGGACAACACTATTATATTCTAAACCCACAAGGGAGCCAAGTTCCATTTTACTATCTTGGTTACAAGGACCTCATCATGTATGGTACGGCTTGGTCCAGCAACTGGAGAAGACAAAGCTGCTTGGAGGAGGTGAGAACTCTACGCCTGATTTTACCACTTAATTATGTGCATGACCTTGGAAAAGGTCATTTAGATTTAGAAGTCCCTGACCTTTCTTGTAAAAGGAAAGGGCCGCATTAGATTATCCCATAAGGCCCTTCCTAAGGTTAATAAATTAACTAGATAACCTCTAAGTTCCATTTTCAACATTTTGTTCCTGTTTCTTAGGTTACTTCTTAATATCAGCATTTAAAGAGGAAAAGTTGCCTGACTTTTTAATTCAGGTCCAGTAAAATGATGGAGCCATTTCTGATCAACTGTTAAACTGCTAGCCAATTGTTGAATTTTCAGTGTGAGTAGTTATACCTCAGAAATTGGCCAAGGGTTATTTAAACCCTAATTCTACTCCAATTAATATTAATAAGTTTAAGATCTTATATAAATCATATAGGAATTAGATGAGATAGGTTCTTATAGTAAGCTTTTATAATAGGCCTCAATTTTAATGTAATATTTACTATTTGTTTACCAATTATGAAGCTTATTTGCTCCACCACAAGAATGCTGACAAAAATATCTCCATCCTGTTTTGCTCAAATTCCATGTCCAAGCCTAGAGTGGGAGGGATGTCTTGATTCTTTGGAAAGTCCATTAACTTATTTTTGTACTTCTATACCACTCTTTCTTGTCCAATATGAGCAGATGACCCTCTTGTGACCATCATATGACCACTTAATCAGTGGAGATGCCCTGTCCTTTAACAACCCATGACACCCTTGCTGATATATAATTTTTTTTTTGGGGGGGGAGCTGATACATCATTTTTGGCCCTCAAGAACAAGGTCTAGTATCCTGTATTTTACCATGCTTCTTTATATATATGGGTATCAAACTCGACAAAAAAAACATCCTGGGGACCACAAGGAAGATATAAAATCCACTTCATTAGAGGGAACTATGGACCCTATAATAAACTACTATTGGTTAGAGCTCTTCCTCAGTGTTTTTTTTTTTAATAGATTGGACAATTTCAGCCCTCACATGTAACAAATCAGGGCTTTATTTATTTTTTTATTGATTGTCTAGACTTAATAAAATAATGAATTAAATGTTCATGATACAAATGAAATTTAAAAGTGTGATCATATATACTTTTATATATATACATACAGATATTTTATAAATATACACATATATGCATATATGTGTACATATTTATATATACTTATTGTTAAGAAGTTACCAGTATATCAAGGGATGTAACTACTAATGATATTAAATTTACTCATGTCATTGCATAAATTGACTCAGTCATAGAATCTGAGATTTGGAAGGGATCTAAGAGGTGTACTGCTGCAATTTTAGTTGGATCCTTTACCTGTATTTACTTCTTTATTTCTTTCATCAAGAGATGGTGAATTTTCTGGAATGGTTCCAGGTAAGCTTCCCATCAAGACATCATCTTCTATTCCAAATCCACCATCCACAATAGTTTGAGACATTGCTAACCCATCCCAAGGCCCAGAATTTACAGGTCTGTGAGATTCACCACCATCAACCTATGGGAAAAAAAAAAGAAAAAGAGAACTCTTCATTTAAGAATGACAGGTTATTTGAAAAATGTTGGACTCTATTTTGTGAGCACCCCTTCAATTGTTTAATAAATATTCAATGAGCATCCTCCATGTTCAATGATAATGTAATAAAACAGCAAAACTTTGTACTGGGCAGGACATTCAAATTATTTACAAATTTATCATCAAACCAATCAAAATACCAAGTCTTTACACTATAGATCTAGATAAGATGATATTAAAATTCAGTTGGAAGAATTAAAAATTGAGAATCGCAGGAATACAATGAAGGAAATATAGGAATTAAGGGGACTACATTATAATTATCTATTATAATTCCTAGAGTCAGGAAGACTCTAGGTGAGTAATTTGGTGAGTTCAAATCTGGTCTTACACACTTACTAGCTGTATAACTCCAGGCATCTATAAAATTAGTTGGAGAAAGAAATGGTAATTCTCTCTGCTATCTTTGTCAAGAAAACTCTAAATGGTGTCATGAAGAATTTGAAATGACTGAACAATAACAATATAATGTCATGAAATTTTATTCTGTAGTAAGAAACGGCAAATATGGGGAATCAAGAGAAAGATTAAGATTTGTATGAATTTGTGGAAAGTGAAATAAGAACTAAAATAGTAACAACAGCAATAGAAAAGGAAAAGATCACTAAGATGAAGGCAAATTCTAATTAATTGAAAAATCAGTGAAAGCCCATAGTGAAATGTGTTTCCCTTTCCATGTCAGAGAAATGAAAGACTATTAGAACAGTGGTTTTGCATACATTGTCAAATGTACTGAATGTTTGTGCTTAGTTATTTTTCATAAGGAAAGTTTTATCTGGAGGGTAAGCAAGTGTTTTCCCCAGGAAAAGACTGTGACATTAATAACATGCTTAAAAAAATTTAATGGGAACAGAAGTGTCTTTTTGTGTTAGTGTAGCTTTGTGGTACAGTGGATAGAGTGCCAGTTTTGAAATCAGGAAGACTCATTTTGTGGTCATATCTGCTCACATACTATCTGTGCAGAAAATTGCTTAATCCTCTGCCTCAGTTTCTTCAACTGAAAAATGATTTGGAGGAGGACATGGCAAACCACTCCATTATCTTTGCAGAGAAAATTCCAAATGGGGTCACAAAGAGTCAGACATAACTTAAAAACAACTACAAAATAACAAAGAAAACATGTAAGAGTCAAAAACGTGTGGGTTTAAGGACCATCAACCAGCTTTGCAGCATTGACAGACAATTCAAAGATCATTGATTAGAAATGAAAATATTCAGGTTATGGTAATGTTCTCTATGGGTAGGAACTTTGAACTGACTGGTGACTATGGTTTTGTTCTGAAAAAAAGAAAGCATAACAGGCAATGGAACCTCTAAAAGAATGGTTTCTCTTCCTTCCCCCTTTTCTCTCTCTCTCTCTCTCTCTCTCTCTCTCTCTCTCTCTCTCTCTCTCTCTCTCTCTCTCTCTCTCTCCCTCCCTCTTCCTCTCCTTCCCTCCCTGCTTCCCTTCCTCCTCCTCCTCTCTCTTACTCAATTTTATTTTTTCACTTATTAATATTTCATCTTTCCCAGTTACATGTAAAACAATTTTTAACATTTGTTTTTAAAGATTTGAGTTCCAGATTCTCTCCCTTTCTCCCTTCTCACCTCTCTCCATTGAGAAAGCACATGTGAAGTTATGCAAAACATTTCCATAAAAGTCATGTTGCAAAAAAACAAAACAAAACAAAAACAAACAAAACAAAAAACATAGATCTCCAGATGCTCAAAAAAATCCGTCAAGAAAAATAAAGTAAAAATAAAAGTATGCTTTACTCTGTATTCAGCGACAATCAGTTCTTTCTCTGGTATAGATAACATTTTTCTTCATAAGTCTTCACAGTAGTCTTGGATCATTGTATTGCCAAGAATAGTAAAGTCATTCACAGCTGCTCATCCCACAACATTGCAATTATTTTGTACACAGCACATTCCATTTTGCATGAGCTCATGGAGGACTTTCCAGGTTTTTTGGAGAGCATCCTGCTTATCTTATAGAACAATAGTATTCCAACAGAATCATATACCACAATTTATTCAATCATTCCCAGATTGATGCTCATGTCCTCTATTTCTAATTCTTGTCCTGAAAAAATAACTGCTATAAATATCTTTATACATATAAATCATTTCTTTTAAAAAATATCTTTTGAGATGCATGCTTAGTAGTGGTATTGAGAAGTCAAAGGATATGGATAATTATATAGCTTTTTGAGCATAGTTTCAAATTGTTCTACATAATGGTTGAAGCAGTTTACCATTCCACCAATAATTCATTAATGTCTCATTTTATCGACATTGTCTCCAACATTTGTTATTTTTCTTTTCTGGCTCATTAATCAATCTAATAGGTATGAAGCAGTATATTTGAATTATTTTAATTTTTATTTCTCCAATCAATAGTGAGTTAAGAGTATTTTTTTTCCAAAAAAAAATGGTTATAAATAGCTTGATTTAATCTGAAAACTTTTTATCTTTTGATCTTTTATAAATTGGGGAATGACTCTTTTTTACAAAATAAATTTGACTCAGTTCTCTATACATTTGAAAAACTGAGGACTTCATCAGAAAAACTTGCTTCAAAATTCTTTTCACAATTGCTAACTGTATTCCTTCCTGTTTATTCTATTCTCTCTCTTCTTTCATCCTGTTCCTCCTCAAAAGTGACCACCTCATCCCATAATATGCCCCTCATTTCATATCCCCTTCCCCTCCTACTTTCCTACAGGGTAAGATAGTTTTCTATATCCATATAATGTGTGTTCATGTATTATTTCCTCTTTGAGCCAATTTTGATGAGAATAAGGTTCAGTCTCTCCTCCTTTCCTCCCCATTTTCTTCTTCACTGTAAAAGTTTTTTTCTTGCCTTTTTGATTTATGCCATTTGACCTCTCTTTTCCTTTAACCCAGGATATTCCTCTTTCACTTCTTAATTTTTTAAAGATAATATCCCTTTATATTCAACTCACATCTATGCCCTTTGTCTATATATACTCCTAACTTCCCTAATAATGAAAAAGTTGTTTGGTGTTACAAGTATCATTCTCTCATGTAGGAATATAAACAGATTAACTTTATTAAATTCCTTTTGATTTCCCTTTTCTGATTACCCCTTTATTCTTCTCCTGAGACCTATATTTGAAAGTCCAATTTTCTATTCAGCTCTTTTCATCATGAGTACTTGAAAGTCCTTTATTTCTTTGAATATCCATCTTTTCCCCTGATGAATTATACTCAGTTTTGTTAAGTGGGTGACTCCTAATTGCAATCCTAGCACCTTTGTTCTCTGGAATATTATATTCCAAACCTCTTATCCTTTAATGTAGAAGGTACTAAATCTTGTGTTATTCTGTTATTCCACTACACTCAAATTGTTTTTTTTTGGCTGCTTGTAATAATTTGTCCTTGACCTGGGAGTTCTGGAATTTGGGTATTGTATTCCTAGGAGTTTTCATGTTGGGATTTCTTTCAGGAGGTGATAAGAGATTATTTTAACTTCCATTTTACTCTCTAGTTTTAAAATATCAGGATAAATATTATGGAATATTATTGTTCGGTAAGAAATAACTAGCAGGATGATTTCAGAAAGGCCTGGAGAGACTTACATGAACTGATGCTGAGTGAAATGAGCAGGACCCGGAGATCATTATATACTTCAACAGTACTATATGATGATCAATTCTGATGGACGTGGCCCTCTTCAACAATGAGATGAACCAAATCAGTTCCAATAGAGCAGTAATAAACTGAACCAGCTACACCCAGTGAAAGAACTCTGGGAGATGACTATGAACCACTACATAGAATTCCCAATTCTTCTATTTTTGTCAACCTGCATTTTTTATTTCCTTTACAGGCTAATTGTACACTATTTCCATGATGAGGAAAGGGACTTATGTATGCAAAAATATGTAAAACAACTCTTTCATAGTTACCTGAAACTGGAAACAAAGGGGAATAGCTAACTGAGGTATAGGAATGGAATGGAATATTATTGTGCTGTAAGAAATGATACTTTCAGAGGAATCTGTGAAGTTCTCAGTGAATTGCTGCAGAAAAACCTGAGAAGAAGTAGGAGAGAGCAGGATGATTGGGCCCAGCAAAATGGTTCATGGGAAGCACAATAGTGATGACATGATAAAAGATCTGAAGAAACTGACTGCTGTTTAGATAGGCACCCATTGGGCGATACTGAGAGAAAGTATTATTAATAAACAAAAATTTGGGTAGATCCAGAGTTCACCTCTTCTAAATTTCTGATTTTAAAAAGTCCTGTCTCTTGAAGGACATTATTGATAATGAGATTGAATTAACTCTCCTAATTTTAGAGCTCAATCTAATCTTCCAAAGAATTTAATCTAAGGTTGGCAAACATATTATATTCCACTTAGGTTTGGGTGGTATTAAATCCTTTGATTAGATTTCTCAGAGATGCTTGGCTATAGAGATAAGACTTCTGTCCAAGAATAACATGCTGTAACTTTCAGCCCCTCATTTTCATATAGCCCATCTTCCATTAGGTTAGCCAATCAGAATTGACTGCTGTTCTTCTTCCAAAAAACATATAAGCCCTAAGATAGCTATCATAATTCTCTTTGATGGCCAATTGACCATGCTTTTAATAATATTGTTGGTTTTCTTTTTAAATAAAATGATTAAATTACCCAGAAACTATGCCTCTTGAACTTTTTTAATTGTCACAGTACTGAAAAAATGTTGTACAGTCTTCAAGGACCATATTTCCCTGTCTGACTATGATCTATGACAGAAAGAACACAAAGCTTTTTCCTTTTTTTTTTTTTAAGCTTTTTTTTGCCAATAGGGTCATAGACTTGCCTATTCTGCAATCTATCCTCTACTCCCCCTTCCTTCATTTTAAAAGTCTAACTAATAAAAATAATTTAAATGTTATTATGTACAAAGATACATATACAATGACAATATCAAATGACTTTGAAAACTTTACTCAACAGTGCTGTGATAAACACTTCCAGAAGACTGAAGATTAAACATGAATAGATTTGAAATACTGAGTGAAAAATAAATTTTTGGACTTAATACAAATTAGGAAGATATTTCTGTGAAGATACTTGTGAGCCACAGGATGAGTTACAGTGTTGGAGTTCTTAGTGGAGTTCCCTCACAAAACTTAAGAACAAGAACAGGCCTATCGGCTTCCTTCTCGCTTCCTTCACCTGTCTTTCTGTGTTTGCCTGAATCTCCTTTCCTTCTCTTTCTTCTCCCTAGCCCACAGTATAAATACTGCTAGGGGTGTTGTACTAGAACCCACTTAAGTAAGCTCAAACTAACCTAACAGACAATTATTAAATTTATATTTCTAAAATCAACAAACAACAGCTTGTTTTCTTGTCTAGACTTTAAAAAGTTATCAAGAAAATAATGTGTATTAATGTTGTTATTTAGTCATATCCCAAATGGTATTTATTTTCTTGACAAAAATACTGAAATGGCTTGCCATTTTCTTCTCCAGAGTTTAAGTGACTTGCTCAGAGCTACACAACTAGTGAGTATCAGGGACCTTCCCTGATTTCACACCTTATACTCTACCCACTAAGTTAGCTAGCTGCTTCTAATACATATTAATAGTGCAGATTAAATTTAAAAATGCATCACTAGTACATTTCCCACCCACCCCAAAATCCAGTTGTTAAACATTTATGAGCACATCCTTGAAAACTGAACAAACATTCCCACTATTTTAAGGAGGAAAGGAGATATGTATTTCATAATTTAGGAAAATATATATAATTTAGAAAAAACAAAACAGAACCCAAAGAGAAAACTTTATAATAGGTTTGGGGAAGGGGTGAGATGGATTTTAAGACGAATGTAAACAAACAACAAAAAAAACAAGCATGCTGTTCATTTCCTGCAAATATTCATAGTAAGAAAAAGATTGCCACTGCATCATTGGGGAGTGGAGGTAGAGGGGCATTCATTAGCTTTTCAGATCTATCATTTTTTTATACCTGGTAAAGCAAAACATCCCTTAATTAGAAATCATGAAGTTTAGCATTTATAAGTGTAGAATGAAAAAAAATCTTAATTGAAAATCAAGACTTAATTAAAAGGACATATTCAAATTGAGAGCCAATGAACATATTACGGCTAAAAAGCCATATTTCTAATATGCGTCAAAACGACCACTGAGAATCGACATATATTTCCCCTGCTATTATGGAGCAGCCCAAAATTACATCATAAATACTAGACATTTATGACAGGTTCATGTCATCAAGTTGAATTCCAAGGATTATAGGATCATGGGTTCTTATTCAATTTTGCCAACAAGCATGAAAACTCATTCACCTATTACCTGCCCTGGAGAATTATTTAAGGCAACATCATCATGTTTTGATAGATTAAGCTTTGGGTAAGACAATGACATGGTTAAGACATGTAATTTCTCTAGCCAGAAGTCAGGTCTTCTCATTTTCAAAATTGGGATATGGAGAGGGTCACTGAAATGCCTTACCTCCTAACACTGTTTAAGGTAAGAATTAAACTTCTTAAAAATAATCTATATTTCTAATCTAAGGGGAATAACATTTTTCAGAGTATAAGTAGAGTATCCAGAAAGAGGGAGGTAATTCATTGATCTCTGCCCTCAACAGACCCTATCTTGGGAAGAATGATGATAAACAGGAATGTATTCACACAAGTGCAAGCAAGATAATGATTGTATTAAACCTCACTGCATATGAAGTTCAGTTGAAGGGACTGGAATTAATTATTCTGGAAAGAAAAAAAAATCTGTTTCTCTGGGCTATTTAAAGAGGGTTAGCTTCCAGAAATAAGGATGTGAGTTTCCCTCCGTAGTCTGCCCTTCCCAGATTAAAATACCAAATTCTGGATACTACATTTTAGAAAGAACATCAATAAACTGTATTTCTGCAATATTTCAGTCGAGGAAATGGTGACCATGTTTCAGCATAAATAAATCTATTAGTTGACATTTTGTTCTTAGAAGAGATAATCCAGAACTATCCCTTGTACATCATGCTAGGCACTTAATATTGTCAGATTAAACTGAATTAAAATCAAAGGAATTTTAGAAGTAGATTTCAAGGAAGATTTTGATAAAATTTAGAACTATTTCAAATTTAATGGTCTGCTTCTACAAGTGATGGGTTAGCAGACTGAATAGAAAAACTGGAGGCCTGAAGTCAGCCTGACTTCAAATCCAACCTCAGATACTTATTAGCTGTGTAACTCTGGGCAACTCAGCGCCTCATTGGCTCCGTTTTTTCATTTGTAAAATGGAGATTGAAGAGGATTGTGGTCCCTTTAAGAAACTAGTCTTTTCAGATGGATTTATTCCTTTCTGATTCCCAATCCCTCCTAGGTGATGCATTATCAATTCAAGAAGCTAGAACCTTTGATGCACAAATCCTGGTCAAAAGCACCCTTTTGAATTCCAATAGGAGATCCAGGCCTGTCCTAGCCCCCATCAGATCTGAGCCAACTTGGGACTCCACAGCCCCTTTAGCTAAATCTCTCATAAAAGAGCCAAGCTGGAGTCCTCTCTTTGCAGAGCCTTATGTCTGGCATGCCAAGGGGCTCTTCCCACTGGAATACTGTTTTCCGGTGCCACCCTCTCTTTACCTAACACCTTTTACTAACTAGACTTGAACCTCACTTCCAATCCCCATAATAAACCTCTTTTATCAATCTAGGTTTTCGGGTCTGAAAATTCCTTTACAGAGGACTCTTGACCCGCTACTAGACCTACTAGATATACATATACATGTAAAAAATCTGTATGTATACATATAAACATAATTTGCATTTTCATTTCATCTCAAAAATTAGATAGTGAATTTTTTTTGGTAGTAATAGAGAAAAGTATAAGTTTTTGTCTCAAAACACGGTCCATTCCCCTCCCACCCCCCAAAACCCCCAACTTATTTCTGTTTGGCTTTTCTTTTCTTTTTAAAAAAGGAGTAATGTATTTGGAATTGAATAGGTTTGAATCCTAATCTGAATCCTAATTCATGTGTCTATTTCCATAGAAGAATAGGAGGGGGAGGGGAGCAGGTGTTAATGGGATATAGAAACACACTGACTTAATTTACTGCCAAATATTCAGGTAAAATTCTGTTATTTTCAGTTGTGATATTGGAAAGATATGACTTTGAAATTATCCTGTATTTAGAATTGTCATGTGGAATCTAAAATAATGGTTGTAAGAAATCTGAAATTGCTCTCTAAGAATTTAAGTTTTTGGAGAAGCAAGAGTTTTCTATGCAACCAAAAGGACATTATTTCCTAAAGATTGAGGGAGCTGATTGGTAGCCCCAAATTTAGTAATTATAAGTTGGTTTGTAAGTGGATTTGACTGTAAAATAGCTAATGGAAATAGCTTAAAAAATAGTGCTACAGGTACGAGAGGGCAAATTTTGTTTCAAAATTTGATTTTCAAAAATAGTTTAATTTTAGTAAGTAAAAATATATAGGTTCATAAATTCATCCAAAAATGAGTTCTTAGGCACAAATAGATATTTAAAAGTAATTTAGTCCACCCCCTGCCAACACCAAAGGTTATTCTTATCAATGTTCAGAAAATTTATTAGGTAACCTTTGAATTATGCATGTAGGAAAAGTACAATTCTCCCACTGAGAAGAGTTTCAGATGCTTTACTGCACATCATACATTATTCTATTACAATTTCTTCTCATCACTTCAGACTTAGGCAGGAGTGAAGAGAATGCATGTAAACAGGTCTTACTAAGTCTTATTCAGAATATTTTAACGTTGTACAGTTAAAAAAAAGATATTTCATGCAAGGAAATATGTTCATATTGACTCATTTTTAAGGCACAGTTGAAATGCTGAATTTCTAATAAGTATGCTCTCTGGGGTCTATGCATTTATGTAAGCAACTGAGGTATGGCAGAACTGTACTAGAATACTAATGAGACTTCTCCTGAAACAAGATCATAGATTTGAGTGTTTGCCTCTATTTATTTTTATAAATAAATGAAAGAATGTAAAATAAATTAGAATATAAAAGTGAATTGTTAGGGAATTTAAAAATTAAGGTTTGGTTATTGCTATATAAGTTGGCATCAACCTATGTTCAATCCCCTTTATCTTAATGGCTTCCTGGTTTATAGCTCCTCCCTTCTTGAATCCATCTTCCATGAAAGCTACCAAAATAATTTTCCTCACACACAATTCTGACCATGTCATTCCCCTACTTAAGAAACTTAAGAAACATGACTCTCACTTGCCTCTGTAATAAAATAGAAACTTCACAGCTTGATATTTAAAGCCCATCACAATAGGATTCCAATCTAATTTTAGTGATGTCCACATTGATAATGAGATTGACACATGCATTGTCAGAGTTATCTCAGTGTTTAGAAAGCTCTGAAGGAAAGTATGGTAGAGCAGAGGTATTAGACTGGTTACCAAATTGAATGCCTGTGAAACTTGGATAATTTACCAATGCTATGCCAGGAAACTGAATCACTTCCATTTGTCTTAGGAAGATTCTGAAAATTGCTTGGCAGGATAAGATAACTGAGGAAGTGCTCTTCAGAACTAAATTGCCAAACATTCTAACTCTATTGCAGAGTACAACTCTATTGGGCTGGCCACATGGTTTGAATGCCAAATACATACTTGCCAAAAAGATTATTTTATGGATAACTCACATAGTACTCATAAGGTGGTCAGAAAAAGTGATGCAAGGACACTTTCAAGGTCTCTGAAGTACTTTGGAATTGTATGTCATGGGAGATAACAGCACAAGGACTGCCCAATATAGCATGATCTCTTCTCTGATGAGCAAAACAGAATTGAACTAGTCCAAAAGAAATGGGAGATGCAAAAGGTTAAAGAAGCCACTCCAAATGTTCATAGGGGTTATTTGTGTCTGATCTGTGGCAGAGCATTTTGAGTTTGTATTGGTCTGCTCAGTCACAGTTGAACACACTGTAATTAAGTGATAACAGTGGAAAACATTTTTACAGTTAAAGGTTCTGATAAAGGCCTCATCTCGAATTGACTCTATAAGAAATCAAGCCATTCTCCAATTGATAAATGGTCAAAGGATATGAACAGACAATTTTCAGATGATGAAATGAAATTATTTCCACTCATATGAAAGAGTGTTCCAAATCACTATTGATCAGAGAAATGCAAATTAAGACAACTCTGAGATACCAGTACACACCTGTCAGATTGGCTAAGATGACAGGAACAAATAATGACGAATGTTGGAGGGGATGTGGGAAAACTGGGTCAATGATGCATTGTTGGTGGAGTTGTGAAAGAATCCAGCCATTCTGGAGAGCAATTTGGAATTATGCCCCAAAAGTTATCAAACTGTGCATACCTTTTGACCCAGCAGTGCTACTACTGGGCTTATATCCCAAGGAAATACTAAAGAAGGGAAAAGGACCGGTATGTGCCAAAATGTTTGTGGCAGCCCTTTTTGTAGTGGCTAGAAACTGGAAAATGAGTGGATGTCCATCAATTGGAGAATGGTTGGGTAAATGATGGTATATGAATATTATGAAATATTACTGTTCTCTAAGAAATGACCAACAGGATGAATACAGAGAGGCTTGGAGAGACATCAACTGACGCTGAGTGAAATGAGCAGAACTAGGAGATCATTATATACTTCAACAACAATATTGTATGAGGATGTATTCTGATGGAAGTGGATATCTTCAACATAGAGAAGAGCTAATCCAATTCCAATTGATCAATGATGGACAGAATCAGATACACCCAGAGAAGGAACACTGGGAATGAGTGTAAACTGTTTGCATTTTTTGTTTTTCTTCCCAGTTTATTTTTACCTTCTGAATCCAATTCTTCCTTTGCAACAACAACAACAACAACAACAACAACAACAAAAATTCGGTTCTGCACATATATATTGTACCTAGGATATACTATAGCTTATTTAATATGTATGGGAATGCCTGCCATCTAGGGGCGGGGGTGGAGGGAAGGAGGAGAAAATTCGGAATGGAAGGGAGTACTAGGGATAATGTAAAAAATTATCTATGCATATGTACTGTCAAAAATGTTATAATTATAAAATTAAAAAAATGATAACATAGTGAAGTCATTTGAGTCCTCTTTGAAAAGGAAAGACAACAACCAACCACTCTACCTTTCCAAATTAATTGCAAATAATTTCTATTTGTATACTCTAAGTGACTTATTTGTTATCCCCGGTCTAGTACTCTTATCTTCCCTTTTGCCTCAGGGAATTCTTATCTTTCTTTAAAGCTTAGCCAATGTACCATATTCAATAGAAAATCTTCTCTCCTTTCCTTTCCACCATTAGTACTTACTCATTCCTCCTCAAATTGTCATTTATTAAATGTTACATCCTGGCAGAATAATAAGAGAAAAGGGGCTTTCAGAAGAGAAGCTGTTGATTTCTCTTTTTATTCCCAGTGCCTAGTATGGATCTTTTATACAATAACAACTTAATAATGATACACAAAAAACTTCAAGTTTCTCTTGTATTAATTTTTTTGGCCCACCATCAAGTTACCAGTTATTCTCTACCATACCATTAACATAGAGAGGATGAAAATACCAAGAGCTAAAGGAAAAGACACAGCAAGGTTAGCCAGAAACATTTCCAAGGCTACTATTGATAGTTTGCAGTCATGTCTGATCCCTCATGACCCTATTTGGGGTTTTCTTGGCAAAGATATTAGAGTGATGTCATTTCCTTTTTCAGCTTATTTTACAGATGAAGAAACCAAGACAAATAGGGTCAAGTGACTTGCCTAGGGTCACACAGCTAGTAAATGTCTGAGACCAGATTTGAAACCAGATCTTCTTGATTTCCAAGCCTGGCACTTTTATCTACTATACTACTTTGCTGCCCCAGACTCATTCTTTAATTTTACTTTTTTGGAATACTGACATATTTTGGTTATCCGTGGTATTGGATTATATCCAAGATTATAGGATCATCAGTTTGGAATTGAATGGGATACCAGAAATTCTTTAGCTCAACTATTTCATTTTACAAATGAAAATAAGACCCACAGGTAAAATGTACTTGCTTCACTTTACAGAAAATCAGGAGCAAAACTGACATTTGAAACTATTGTCGATCTTTTACTATAGAGCAAGCATAATGAAGGTCAGCTTCCACTACAAAATTTTAGCTAGGGCTAGTCTAACAGTGACCACTCTCTAGTGAACTGAAAAGATTTCTGAGAACATGAACCTGGGGATTGGGGGAGGGAAGGGAAAGTAGTGGCTTTTGCTATTTCCACCAGATTCTCTCTCTGCGACTATCAATTTTTATTATCTTGGTATAATGGAGAAATCAATGGGCCTGGTGTTCAAATCTGATCCCTCAGGCTTACTCCTCCATCATATCCCACCTCCTAGATCTCAGTTTACTCATCTTTAAAACAATAAGATTGCCCCTAGATGCCCACTGGGGTTCAACCCAACCCTTCAACTATAACCCTATGACCTAGAGAGATTTCTAGGGAGTAAACGGTATTTTGTGAAGCTGCTGTAGCATCTTATCACTGTAAGCCGGCAGGTGGCAGCTCTCTGAGAGAGCTCAGCTCTTCCATTTTCCGGGAAACTCCCTACCTGACTATTTTGTGATTCTGTTAAGCCCAGCTACACGCAGGACTCAGCGTTCAGCAGCCAGTATTCCCGTCTTTGTCCTTTTGATTCGACTTCTACTGATCTACTTGGCGCTCATTAAATTAAAGGCTGTCAGCCTTAAACTGGATGGCATCCTGCCAAACCTGCCTGTTAAAAGTGAAATTGCTTCCCTCCCTTCCCTAGGTACCTTGGTCCAGTTGTTCTACAGTTGCTAGAGGTAGTAAAGGGACATTACTTGCTCAGTCTTATCTCCCAGTGGTCTGTATAGGCCAGTATCCTCTCCCCCTCCCCTTAAAGGGGACTTGGGGAGGAAGAGGCTCGCAGTGGCCCCCACCGAACGAAACGGATTGCAGAAGTCGGTTTTTATTTTTACCTCGCTCCCTTCCTCCCAGCCTTTCTTAGGCTCCGGTACCGGTCGTTGCTCTTCCAGAGGCTTAGAAGCCCCCGCACCCCATCACTCTTGTTGCTCTCTTTGGCCTCCTTGGCCCCTCGTTCTTGTGTCCTCCCCTTTTCCCTACCTCACTAGCCCCAGCAGCCTGCAGCCGGGACCCTGCACGCTTCCAGCAGCGCCTCTTTTATAGGCTCTGTAAAGGAAGGAGCTGGGGACTTCGGGCAAGCGACCAGGAGCTGTTGCTACAATAAAAGGCGTCACAAATACCCTTCGGGAGTTCCGGACCCGCAACGGGGTTCGGGGCCCAGCTTTCTTTTGTAAGTAAGAACTCGAACGGGCAGACGTTTGTTTATAGGGACTAGCAACTTGGGGCGCTGTCCATGGCATTCCAGCGTGGAGGGGATACTCCTCACAGGGGTGGCGGGAAAGCTCTGTTAAAGATCAATTGTAGTCAGTTTCAGTCAATCAACAAGTATTTATGGTGCGTTTAATATGTACCTGGGAATATGGTAGACATTGGGAATACAAGGCAATAAATTTAAAACAAAGGAGTAAATAAATGCATAACAAATGGATAGGTAGATTGATGGACAGACGAATAGACAGACACATATATAAAAAGAGAGAGGGAGAGGGACAGGGAGAGGACAAGGAAGAGAGAGAAAGAGGGAGAAGGAGGGGAAGAGGGAGAGGGAAAGGGAAGGATAGAGGGAAAAGAAGATGGAAATGGAGAGGAGAAAGGAAGAGGGACAGGGAAAAAAGAGAGGGACAGAAACAGGGAGAGGGAGAGGGAAAGAGAAGGGTGAAGGAAAAAAGGAGAGAGAGAAAGAAACCCATACACTTTCTGCCCTCAAGAAACATATTGTAATGAGTGAGATAATATACATACAACTATGTACATACAAGACACTGGGTAAATTGGAGTGGGAAAGGGGAGGCCAGGAAAAGTCATTTGCAGAAGGTGAGATCTGAGCTGAATCTTGGAGGAAACCAAAGAATGCAGGACATGGAGTAAGGAGGGGAAGCAAAATGCGGGAAAAAATCTGGAGCCTGGAGATAGGCCTCTCTGGAGTATGGGTCTAAGAGGCTTTAAGACCAGTATATAAAGTGATCCTAGAGTATATGGATGGTGTAAAAGTATGAGGACTTTAAAGGTAGGAAAGTACAGGCTGTGAATGAATCTATTTCTCTTTTCTGACAGATAAAAATCTGTTCAGAAGCTTGGCATCAGGTCCACGAAGTCTATTTTATTTTCACCCAGAATGAGGGAGCCTGGGAAAGACATTTACTGATAATCGAATACTTCCCAAAAGGACTGGTGAGCAGAGAGACAGGAAGACATATACATCAAGTGGGTCATAAAGCAAGCACTGTGTGACCTCAGAAAGGGCCCATACTATGAAGCACCATTTACTTGTAACAGAAACTAGTAGAATCAAACAACCTGTAAACATGTATTAAATTCCTATTATATACCAAGCACTGTGCTAAATGGTAGGGATACAAAGAGGCAAAAAACAGTGCCCATTCTCCATGCTCACAATATTTCATTTCAATGAAGAAAATCAGAGGCACACACCCATAAACAGCCACTAAATAATGATGCATATTATTTCTGTTGAAAGTCCAAAGAGAGCTAAATAGCATAAATACATAAGCCTTTCACCAATTTACTTTCAGACAAATATAAGCCAATAAGGCAGACTTAAGACCATCCAATAAAATGGACAATAAGTTTTCTCCTCAGAGCATAGTTTATTCCATGTATATTTCTATATTTAATGACACTTTGGGAAGCTTTTGGATTTCCTAGTGCTAGAATGCTAAAAATATAAAGGACCTCAGAGATCATCTAAGGTACTAACCCTTTCATTTTAGAGATGAGAATCCAGTTATCCCTTCTACATAGAGGTTTCCCTCACTATAGTTTTGACATAACATAAATTGTCATAAGAAATTAATGCAAATTGAAATTTCTTGGAAGTTTTACAGAAGCTTTAGATTACACAGAAAGGCCAGCAGATGATACAGAAAAGTTTAGAAATTTAAAAATGCTTTACCAAAATTTTACAATAGGTTTCCTGTATTACCTTATATTGTAGGAATATTTTTTGGATTTATGTTTGAATATATCTGTTATATATTCTTCTGGTAAACTCTCCAAGTTCCCTGGTAAATGGGATTATATTGATAAGTATATGTTTATCCATGTCTTTATCCAATGCACTAATAACCAGTCAGTCCCTTGTATATATGAATTTAATAAATGTTTGTTGATTGGTTTGAAACATTTAAAATAGAGTACTTAGCCTGTTGTCTAACACCAGAAAAAAACATATACATATATTCCAGGTGTAAAATTTTAAGTATATATACACACACACACATATATACATTCTTATATACATATAATATCTATATAGCCTGAGATATATATGTATATATATATATACACATATGCATGAACTTATACATAAATACATATTCATGTTCATTATATACATGTGCATATATGCATATATGTGTGTACACATATATACATATACATATATGTGTATATATATGTGTGTGTATGTTTATATATATGTGTATATATATAAATATATATATATATATATATATATATATCTGTTGTCTAACACCAGAAAAAAACATATACATATATTCCAGGTGTAAAATTTTAAGTATATACACACACACACACACACACACACACACACACATGGTACTTTTCTGGTGTTAGCCAGTAAACATTTATGTTCTCTGTCTTAATTAAAAGCAATCCAACAGTATACATGTCAAAAATCTACCTGCAATATGCTTAAATCATACTAATAAGCCATTTACAGGACTGTGTCAAAAAGTTTAGTCTGGCATATTTGTTGTATAAAGACTCTAAGAACTCAGAGAAAAAAAAATCTACTTTGGACTCAGGACTATCTGGAAAAGCTCATGGTCTATGTCCTTCTCATGAACTGTATGTATTTAATTTCCTCTGCTTCCTTGAGTAATTAATCACTCATTTTCCTTCCTTTTCCTGACTTCAGTTGGTCTGGGTATATTTGCCTGATGTCATTGCAGTTACCCTGTTTCCCTCCCCCTTTTGTTTGAAATCTCTATAGCTAATGGACTATTTCAAAGGTATTTTAGGGATGTGATTAATCCTAAGCCATTTTGAAAGCTTATTTGTTGAATCATCATTCTACCTATCTACTATAATTTAACATATAATTTATAATATAAATAAATTGTATACTATATGATATATACTATATTATTATATAAAAATTTTAATGTACTATAATTAATTTAAACCTGGATCCTCCAAGTATCTTTGCTATGTGCTCTCTCTCTCCCTCTCTCTTACTATGTATTCTCTATGCTCCTCCTTAATGCTATATAGTTTATGTAGCTCATCTCTGGGTTACCTCCCTAACTAAGCACTCACAGGTTGTAGGTTGATACCCACAGGAGGCAACTTTATCAGATTTAAGGTATTCCATGCATCTTTATTCCTAAAATTATAACTCATGAGCCCCACAAACATGCTTACCTTTATTATGTAGACAATAGATACAATTAGCTCAAAGAAAGGGCATTTAAGGAGATAGCATAGTAAGAACAATAGCTATAAAACATTCCCACCTCATAAAGGTGGGGCTCGTTCTCCTACAAGTAATACAGTATCTGTGGGAAGAGTAAGCCCATACATAGACTATACTGGTAATGAAGTACACACATAAAGAACACAAGTGGCTAAAACAACTCAAGCCTCTAAAATTGCAGGGCCTCAATGTCCTTTTCTTCTTATGATATTTTTATGCTGCTTCTCCTGCTCCTCTCCAAAGCTCAACTTAAAACTGCCAATGATAATTAAATCTGAATCCATTTTTCTCTACCGACAGGTGGGTCAAGGTGCCTCTGATGACTATCTTCCTTGATTGTCTGGGCCTGGTACCTGCTGTGTGTGCCATATACTCCAGAAGCAAAATTCTCTCTCAGAACCTGAGATTTTATTCCATAGGTGTCTTTCACTTATGCTTGCCAGGAGCAAGTCCTTGCAGAGTTGGCAACCTGGAATTATAATCTTCAAGTCATCCTTGACCCTTCTCTCTTCTTCACTCCCTCCTTAGCAAAGTCTTGCTAATACTATTTCCATATGTTTCACATCTTTTGTCTTCTCTCCACTTCCATAGACACTACTCTAGTAACAGAGCTCTCATTGCCTCCTTTGTATACTATTATAATAGCTTGTTGTCTATAATTACTCTCTTTTCTTCTAGCCTTTCTTCTCTTGATTCAATGCTTTATACATGTCAAACTCAAATATAATTGGGGCTACCAAGCCATATATAAAGATTCCTGTACCATATATTGATTTAGAAAATCATAGATTAACATGATTTGCATCATATTGTATTTTCATCAATTTTGTTAAACACAGCATAGAGCTGTACATAAAGTAAATGCATAATGTGTCTGCTGAATTGAATATTGAAAAGCATTCACCTGTATTTTTTGTTCAACAGAAATGCCTGTTTAGCTTCAAAACTACAATACTTGTGTTTCTTTTCATGTTTGAATAGAACTGAGAAGGCAAAAATGAAAAAAAAAGGTGAACTCGTAAATTGCACAGGTTAGACTATTTATTACATTGTTTGCTTGCTCTTTGGGGGGCCGAGAGTGGTGGGAAAATCATTGAACTGGAAGATAAGAAATCCAGGTTTAGGTTTGACTCTGTCATTAAGTTATTTTGTGAATTTTGGCAAATCACTTAATCTCTCTGAGCCTCAGTTCCTTTATCTGTAAAATGAGATAGGTGGGGTTTGGACTAGATCTCTAAAATCCTTTCCAGACCTAAAATTCTGTGACTCTAAATTTAATTCCTTTCTAACACTTCCCCATCCCACCCTCCCCAGAGATAAAGGTGTTATATGAAGAGCTTCTGAACAGTAATAACTTAAGGAGAAAAGAAATAAGAAAAAGTATTGAGAGCAGCTAGGGCAGTGGATAGAGTGCCAGGTCTAAAGTCAAGGATATTAATCTTTTTGAGTTCGAATATCTACTCAGACTCTTAATAGCTATGTGACTCTGGGAAAGTCACTTAATCCTATTTGCATCAATTTCCTCATCTGTAAAATGAACTAGATAAAGGAAATGGCAAATCATTCCAATATCTTTGCAAAGAAAACCTCAAATGAGGTCACAGAGAGTCAGATACAATTCAAACAACTAAACAACCACAAGTGAGGGTAACATAGAAACATTCTTATGGCATCTTTGAATGTCTTTTCTATCACCTAGGACAGCATATTACACAAAGTAGGCATTTACAAATGTTTGTTAAAGTTTGATTACTGGTCAGTTGATGTGAAAGATGCTAGAGAGAAAAAAAAACTATGTACAACATCATTTTTTTGGCTTATATGTTCTCTCAAGCTAGAGGAGTGAATGTCTAATTTTGAAACTTCGTCATGTGGCAACATGATGTGAGGATGAGGTTGTTAAATTAAGTCGAGGCAGCAAGCATCTGGGGTTCCTATTGCTATCAGTCACACAATGACTGCTCAACTATCTATTTCACTTAATCATCAAGTGGTTATGAAGGACATACTATGTGCAAATCACTCTGCTAGGTGATGGGGATGTGAAGACAAAGGGAGAACAGTGTTGTTCTCAAGGAATTTCTATTTTAATGGGAGCAGCAATAGACACATATATTTGCATGTATAAAACAGAAACAAATTTCCCTTGGGGAGGATTGCACCAGTCACTGGGGGCACTATAAAAGGTCTCAAGCAGAAAATGTCCCTAGAGCTGAACCTTGAAAGAATTCAGGAATTTCAAGAGGCTTAAGCAAGGATGGAATGTGGACTGTGATATGGAAGACAACCAAATGCAATGATGCTTAGAAAGTCATTCTATATGAAGCATAAGAGAAGGATGGAGTATAGATATGAGCAATATATACTAAGGCAGGATAGGTAATAGGCTGAATTGTGAAGCACTTTATATTCTAAACTTTGACTAATTCATATTTGATTTGTAGTCTTGATTGGCTGTGCTTTCTCCAGATGTTGACAAAGACATGAGGATAATAGAGATGGAGGCCTTTGGGTTTGCTGTGGAAATCTCCAATATTCTATTTTATCCTTTTCTTTGAGAGTCTTATCATGATCTTTGGGCTGACCTGGGAGGATGTGATTTTGACTTTTTCTATCCTATGCTTTAGGTTTGTAGGAATGAGGAGGAAAAAACTCAGAATCAGTAATAGTAGACGCTTGAGGAGCTGAAGTGGGAGAGGGGTGTATATCCATTAGGTTGCCAACATCACATTAGTGGATTAAGCAGATACTGGGGCTGAATCCTGATTTTAATAATCTGTTTCCTACTTTAGTGTATTCATAATAGCTTGGAGTATATTCCCAGTTCATCTCTACTTTTCAGAATCTTTATCTTCCTTCAAAGCTTTGTTCATGTGTTATCCCTTCCCTAAAGTCTTTCTTGTATCCTCTAGCTGAAAGTTTTTTATGCCTCACTTAATTCTCTAGAATATTTTATTTGAATTTCTCCTTTACTCCTTTATTCCCTGTTTTATTTAAACTTATTTGTATACATCTTATATTCTCTCCCCACTCCCTTCAGTAGAATGTATTTGACTCCTTGAAGGCAGATACTAATGCTGATGGGGTACTTAAGCATCAGGCCCCTAAATATATTGGGGTTCCAGGACAGTACCACCAAATGTTGGGGAGAGGGATTTGAACCTTAAAACCATATGAGAGATATAGTCCAGTGTTGAGTGGCATCTCAAAAGAATTTGGAAGTTTAGATCTCTCCAAATCAAGAGGTCAAGATTTTATTAACTACTGATAGGGAATTAATTTCCAAAAAGGGGGATTTAGCAGTTAATAAGAGAAAAGACTGTTACTAAGTTCCCTAGCAAAACTAATAATTAGCCAGGGAGAGGATGCCATCATCCTCCAAGAATGGGAGGTGTCCCATTCTTCACTACCCCTCACTATTTGCTCTATGAGTCTACTGAGAATCACTATTAGCAGCTTAAGGTTAAGATGTGAAAGTGAATCTACTTCCTGGCATTATTTGGTCAGGGCACATTATATGTGAAAAGGAATAATATGAAATGAGACTGAAATGTAGATTTCCAGAGTATAGCAAGTCTTTAATATCAAGCTAAGGAATTAATATTTTAGTTTCAGTATAATTAGTATTAAGCAGGTATTACATGTCCTTGATCCCACTAAACAAATATCCCACTGAACCAGAAAGCTGCACTGTGTTAACAAGGCACAGATATTTTATAATATGGATATTCTTCTGATTATGCTACATGACAATGAATAATGTAACATTACTATTTCAGAAGAATCCAAAATCCAGGGAGCTAAAGGCAATGGAGGAACACATGGTAGATGTAAATAGACTATAGAATTCTACCAGTGATAATCTGCTCAGGAAAAGTGGTATAAAATACATTATTGAGGACATGTCTGAATGGAAAAGAAGGTGAGTAGCTCATCTAGTAAGGCAGCATGGCCAAGTGGATAGAATGACAAAACCAGATATTGGATAAGATAAATATGAGGCAACTAGCACAGTGGTTATCTCTGACTCCCCATGCGAATAGAAGCAAAGTAGATAGAGAAGAGATTCAAGAGAAAGAAATGGTATAGAATTGACTGTTTACTAAGGGGTTGAGATTAGGAAGGGAACAGAGTGAAACCAATTGAATAGCCTAGTGTAAAACTCATAGGTGTAGAGAGTGGATGTCATGGTGAGCCTAAAAAAAACAGGGTTGGGATCCTAAAATATAAAGAAAGATGGGAGACTATAATCATATAAAGGAATTTTGAAGTTCATGAACATGAAGTAGATCACTTGTAGGCCATTCTAAAATTGGGATTATGATTATTTGGGTATAGATGAGATGGAATAGAAAATAAGGTAATGGAAACTGAGTAGACTGAGGACCTGGGAAGTTAGTATATTCAAAGAAACATCAATGTGTATGTTAAAGTACCCTCAAAAAAGGCAGGAGGGAGGGAGGAGACAGGCTAAAATCTAGGTATTGAACTCATAGAAGGAATGAGATTTTCCAGTAGAGGATCAGTAGATTTACCAGGATCTGCATATAATGATAAATTAGGAGAGCATGGACCTCAAAGAGGAAAGGATCCTGAGTGATGATGGTAGAAGAATTTAGATGTGGCCGTGGAAGTAAGTAATACTTCTCCTCCCCTACTAGCTCTGGGGCAAATGTAAGAAAAAGGGTGGCTGGGACTGGAAATCGGTAGTGAGGAAAATATCTTCCAGAAAGAATCAGGTTTCAGAGAATACCAAAAGAAAGAATAAGCAAGAAAATCTAAGATGAAAGAAAACTTGTTAATTACAAAAACAGGGATTCTAGAGAACATAGTGGAATAGGCAAGCAGATCTGAAATGGGATATTGGAGAGGGGAAAGTTGCTGTATTTGGGAATAAAGAAATGGGCAGTTGGAGCTAGGGAATGGAGTTTTTCCACTAGCAACTGAGGAGCATAAGAATGTGAGAGTATATTAATCTTTAAGGAATGAGTTTAAGCAGAATATTGGTGGAAGGGAAGAGGTCATTTGGTAAGCAAATAATCACACTATTCTAGATATGAGGAGGAGGTCATATAATGCCTCATGATGGTTTTATTGCTCTACTTGCCTCCCCTACAACAGATCTGTAACTTGGTCAGATTTCTTAGGTATTAGCCTGGAAAAAGCCAATTATGACATTTAATTTTACATAAGACTGATGGAGAGGAGAAAGTCAATTTAATAATTGACAATGACAAATATAACTGCCAAGTGACCTGTATGCTGTGTTCAATACAATTCAGTTTAACAAAATATTAAGTGCCAGGTGCTAGGATCCGATGGTGAAAAATGGCATTGTGCTGCTCTCCAGAAGTTTATAATCTGACAGAAGAAGAGACCCATACTATAAATATATAAAATTATTGCACAAATAACTTTACTTTACATTAGAAAGTGATTAAGTGCATATCATTTTAGCATAGTACCCGGAACATAGAAATCACTTAATAAATGTTTATTGATTGCTTGATAAATTTAGAGAGGTCAAAGTTAATAGATTCATGTAAAAAGGGTCATTTGTAATAATAATATTCAGTTAATTGTAATAATTTTGTTGTTGTTTAATCATTTCATTTATGACCAACTCTTTGTGACCCTATTTGGGGTTTTCTTGACAGAAACACTGGATTGGTTTGACATTCCTTCTACAGCTTATTTTGCAGGTGGTGAAACTGAGATTATCAGGATCAAATGACTTGCTTAGGGTCATACACTTAGTAAGTGCCTGATGTAATAATATTCAATTGCAAAAGTTATTTTATCCACCTTTGTAATATAGTCTGTAGCATATTAAATATAAAAGAATGGTAGCGAGATAGCAACTGGTCCTGAGCCTATTTCTCCCTGAATGTCATTGAAAAAGATGAGAAGAATGAGAAACTAACAATCACACTTGAAATAAGAATAGGAACTAGATGCATGATTTTGTTAGTAGAGGGGGGAGTCTCAGGTAACAAAAGAATTTAGCTTTGCTAGAAAGTGACCAAAAAAAAAGCATGCTAACCATGTATCAAGAAGTTAATGATTATAGATTTGGATGAGATAAACCTCCTAATCATCTGCATCAGTTTGTGTGCTACTTCTTTCTCAATTAGTCAGCTCAAACACTCATCCAATTTCTGGGCCTAATAAGGAAACTCCCCCTGACCTCAGCTTGGTATTAATAAATGACAGTAGGATTTTCTCTACTGCATCTAGGTCTGAGTAGGAATGCCCTCTCCATTTGGCATTGATTACCTGTTTTCAATCAAGATAATTTTTAGGATATAAAATTTCCTTTCTAAGAACCCTACTTTGAGCATATATTTCCCCTAAAATCTTTGCCATCATACACTACTCCCTTCCCCTTGAGCTGAGGGTTTTTTTTTTTTTTTTTTTTTTGCATTTGTGGCAATGTTTCTCTGTTTCTTTCTCTCTGTCTTCTATCTTTATTGTTCTCTCTCTCTCTCTCTCTCTCTCTCTCTCTCTCTCTCTCTCTCTCTCTCTCTTTCTCTCTCTCTCTCTGCCTATATTGCCATATGGCATGTGTGTATGATTTTTTTTTTTTTTGCTTACTTGCTATGTCACATAATAATAAAACACATGTTTGTATCAGCTTCCCAAGTACGAATTTCCTGTGAATCTCTTAACCTAGTTCTTTGCTTTAACCCAACTCATGAGGCCAAATAAAGTAGGGTACTGAAGAACTTTGAGGAGAGTAGAATGTAACAGACCTGGCTCTAAGGCAGTAGGGCCAGAGTAGTCATTGTTACCCTTGTCACATCCACATTTAGGGGAAAAACTATGGTTGATTATCCACTAAGAGATTGAGACGGGATAACCAGAGAGAGAGGAAAACTAGGATGCCACAGTAACATGATAACTGAGGAAAGAAGGAGAAATGGAGAATGATGTGAAGATGAGTGAGGACAACAGCGGTAAGTAGTCCACTTTGACTAGATTGTGGAATATGCAGTGAGGAATAACATGAAATCAGGTTACAAAGATAGGTATAACGTAGATTTTGGAGAATTTTGAACACTGTCTAAGAACTTTGTATTTTAATTGGTAAGCCATAAAGAAGCATTGAAGAGTTTTAAACAGGGAAGCAACGCAACTTGAGTGATATATTAGTAAGATTTCTTTGGTGACTGTGTGAAGGATGGGCTAGACAGGAGAGAGGAGAGACCAGTCAATGATACTGTTACAATGGACCAGACAGAGGAAAGGAGGGAAATGGCTATGGTAGTGGAAGTGAAATCTCTAAAGGTAGAAGCTTCATCTTAATTAATCTTTCTGTGTTTCTTAGAACTCGGCATTTTGAATGTATAGGTTCTATGAGAGGGGTCCAATGGAAAAAGCACCATATTTGGAGTTTAAAGGGCTTAAAGATTCCAAGATGTTCTTGTTATGTAACCATGAATTTTCTCTTTGGTTAAATGGGGGAAATCATACCCATTTCACAGATTTTTAATAAAGAAAGTATAATATGAAATAAATAAAACTATAAAGTACAATTAAAAGATTACAGTTTTCATTATGCTATAAATTTTCATTTGTGTCTGACTTTGTGACCCCATTTGAGGTTTTCTTGGCAAAGATACTAGAAAAAATTTCCCATTTCATTTTCTAACTTATTTTACAAATAAGAAAATTGAGACAGATGGAATCTAGTAACTTGCCCTGGATCACCCAGCTATTGTATCTGAGGCTAGGTTTGAACTCAGGAAGATGAGTCTGGCTCTCTTATCTACTCTATTACATAGGTGCTCTTCATTTTGTTTATAAGGGAGAGATCTAAGGGCCTGTAATAGTAGATAGAGTTGGTTTGAGAGTCAAGAAGACTTGAGTATTCACTGATTTATACGCCTATGAGACCCAGACCAATCACTTAACTTCTCAGTGATGCCAGAAAAGTCTTTAAGACAAAAAATAATAATGCCAATTAACATTTGAATATGAAATTTTACATATTATCTCATTTGATGCTTATTACTGATATCATTTCCATATTGCTGATGAGCAAACTGAGGCTCAGGCTTGGGTCTTGCCTTGGGTCACACAGCTAGCAGCTGAACCAGCATTCAAACTCAGGTGTTCTTGACTCCAAATCCAGCATTCTTCCCACTGTTCAACTTAGCCAATGTTGCTTATGTACATTGGAAGAGAATTGATGTTTACCAAGAATTCATGGTGTTGTTATTTACTAAGAATTCAATGAAATCATATTTGGCCAAAAAAAAAAAAGTCAAATTAAATTATTTGTATTTAATTAATTGTGCTTATTAAATGCCTTCTGTGTGCACAGCACCGAGCTGACATAGATAAAACATAGACCTGGCCCTCATGCAGCTTACAATCTATCAGGACTTGTTCTTTAAACTGTGTGAATCCATATGGGAATCTTGTAACTAAAAAATGGAGATTGTAAAATTATGATTTATTATCAGCAAATGTTTGTTTTGTATACCTATTCTGTATACCCATAAACCTGGGTGTCACATAAACATTTCTTGGCAGAAAGAGGTCATGAATAGAATGGAGACAATAATGAATTAGGAGGATATTGTAACAGACCTATATGTCTGGAAACTAACAGGCTTCTTGTCAATGAACTGCTTCCCAGAAGGCTTTGGGGGTAGATTGTATACACATTATAAAAATGATTTCCTATGTGTGATGACCAAGTGTGAATGGGCAGTCTTTTAAGATGAAAATGACTTCCAACCAAGATGGCGGCGTGGAGGCAGACAGCTGCTTCAGCTCCACATTTTCTCTCAGAATATACTTCATGACAAGCCTCAGAATTAATGCTTGACTGGAAAAGAAACCCACAAATAATCACCAACAGAAGATCCTTGAAATTCCCCAGAAAAGGTCTGTGTTTGCTCGGGGGAGGGTCAAACAGACTGGGCACAGATTGAGGGCAGGCAGTGGCAGGCAGCTCACACAGCTCAGACCTGAGGGGGGAGGGGTTCAATCTTAGCCATTTCTGCAGAACTACTGTGGATATTCAGGATTAGCAGAGAAGGTGTAAACACTGGAGGTAAAGAATAAAACCCTGAAAAGCTAGAACCTGGCCAGTCCCACCGAGAGTGACTCAGTGTGTTCTTTCTTTCTTTCTTTCTTTTTTTTTTTTTTTTTTTTTGCATTAGTAATTTTTTTTTTATAACATTATCCCTTGTATTCATTTTTCCACATTATCCCCTCCCTCCCTCTACTTCCTCCCCCCAATGACAGGCAATCCCATACATTTTACATGTGTTACAGTATAACCTAGATACAATATATGTGTGTAAATAAATCTCATTTTCTTGTTGCACATTAAGTATTAGATTCCGAAGGTATAAGTAACCTGGGTAGATAGACAGTAGTGCTAACAATTTACATTCACTTCCCAGTGTTCCTTCTCTGGGTGTAGTTATTTCTGTCCATCATTGATCAACTGGAAGTGAGTTGGATCTTCTTTAAGTTGAAGATATCCACTTCCATCAGAATACATCTTCATACAGCATTGAAGTGTACAGCAATCTTCTGGTTCTATTCATTTCACTCAGCATCAGTTCATGTAAGTCTCTCCAAGCCTCTCTGTATGCCTCCTGCTGGTCATTTCTTACAGAGCAATAATATTCCATAACATTCATATACCGTAATTTACCCAACCATTCTCCAATTGATGGACATCCATTCATCTTCCAGTTTCTGGCCACTACAAAAAGAGCTGCCACAAACATTTTGGCACATACAGGTCCCTTTCCCCTCTTTAGTATTTCTTTGGGATATAAGCCCAATAGCAACAATGCTGGGTCAAAGGGTATGCACAGTTTGATAACTTTTTGGGCATAGTTCCAGATTGCTCTCCAGAATAGTTGAATTCTTTCACAACTCCACCAACAATGTATTAGTGTCCCAGTTTTCCCACATCCCCTCCAAGATTCATCATTATTTGTTCCTGTCATCTTAGCCAATCTGACAGGTGTGTAGTGATATCTCAGAGTTGTCTTAATTTGCATTTCTCTAATCAGTAGTGATTTGGAACATTCTTTCATATGAGTGGATATAATTCCAATTTCTTCATCTGAGAATTGTCTGTTCATATCCTTTGACCATTTGTCAATTGGAGAATGGTTTGATTTCTTATAAATTAGAGTCAGTTCTCTATATATTTTGGAAATGATACCTTTATCAGAACCTTTAAATGTAAAAATATTTTCCCAATTTGTTACTTCCCTTCTAATCTTGTTTGCATTAGTATTGTTTGTACAGAAACTTTTTAGTTTGATGTAATCAAAATCTTCTATTTTGTGATCAGTAATGATCTCTAGTTCTCCTCTGGTCATAAAATCCTTCCTCCTCCACAGGTCTGAGAGGTAGACTATTCTCTGTTCCTCTAATCTATTTATTATCTCATTTTTTATGCCTAAATCATGGACCCATTTTGATCTTATCTTAGTATATGGTGTTAAGTGTGGATCCATATCTAATTTCTGCCATACTAATTTCCAGTTTTCCCAACAGTTTTTTTCAAATAATGAATTTTTATCCGTAATGTTGGTATCTTTGGGTTTGTCAAAGATTAGATTGTTATAGATGTACCCTTTTTTGTCCTTTGTACCCAATCTGTTCCACTGATCGACTGGTCTATTTCTTAGCCAGTACCAAATGGTTTTGGTGACTGCTGCTATATAATATAGTTTTAGATCAGGTACACCTAGACCACCTTCATCTGACTTTTTTTTCATTAGTTCCCTTGCAATTCTTAACCTTTTATTCTTCGATATGAATTTTGTTGTTATTTTTTCTAGGTCATTAAAATAGTTCCTTGGGAGTCTGATTGGTATAGCACTAAATAAATAGATTAGTTTGGGGAGTATTGTCACCTTTATTATATTTGCTCGGCCTATCCAAGAGCACTGAATGTCTTTCCAATTATTTAAATCTGACTTTATTTTTGTGGCAAGTGTTTCATAATTTTGCTCATATAATTCCTGACTATTCTTTGGTAGATGAATTCCCAAATATTTTATACTCTCAACATTTGTTTGGAATGGAATTTCTCTTTGTATCTCTTGCTGTTGCATTTTGTTGGTGATATATAAAAATGCTGAGGATTTATGTGGATTTATTTTGTATCTTGCAATTTTGCTAAAATTCTGAATTATTTCTAATAGCTTTTTAGCAGTCTTTGGGGTTCTCTAAGTATACCATCACTCTTGCAAAGAGTGATAGTTTGATTTCCTCATTTCCTACTCTAATTCCTTGAATCTTTTTCTCGGCTCTTATTGCCGAGGCTAGTTTTTCTAGTACTATATTGAATAGTAATGGTGATAGTGGGCAACCTTGTTTCACTCCTGATCTTACTGGGAAAGGTTCCAGTTTATTTCTATTGCATATTATGCTTACTGATGGTCATAAATATATGCTCCTAATTATTCTAAGGAATAATTTTTAGTAGCGTTTTTAGTAGGAATGGATGTTGGATTTTATCAAATGCTTTTTCTGCATCTATTGAGATGATCATATAGTTTTTATTGATTTGATTATTAATATGGTCAATTATACTAATAGTTTTCCTAATATTAAACCAGCCCTGCATTCCTTGTATAAATCCTACTTGATCATAGTGTATTATCCTGGGGATGATTTTCTGAATTCTTTTTGCTAATATCTTATTTAAAATTTTAGCATGAATATTCATTAAGGAAATTGGTCTATAATTTTCTTTCTCAGTTTTCGATCTACCTGGTTTAGGTATCAGTGCCATGTCTGTGTCATAAAAGGAGTTTGGTAGGACTCCTTCATCCCCTATTTTTTCAAATAGTTCATATAACATTGGGGCTAATTGTTCTTTAAATGTTTGGTAGAATTCACATGTGAATCCATCTGGTCCTGGGGATTTTTTCCTGGGGAGTTGATTAATAGCTTGTTCTATTTCTTTTTCTGAAATGGGACTATTTAAGCAATTTATCTCCTCCTCTGTTAATCTAGGAAGCCTATATTTTTGGAGGAAGTCATCCATTTCACTTAAGTTATCAAATTTATTGGCATAAAGTTGGGCAAAGTAACTCCTTATTATTTCTCTAATTTCCTCTTCATTGGTGGAAAGATCCCCCTTTTCATTTGTAAGACTAGCAATTTGATTTTCCTCTTTCCTATCTATTTTATTTTTTAATCTATTTTATTGTCTTTTTCATAAAACCAACTCTTGGTTTTATTTATCAATTCAATGGTTTTTTACTTTCAATATTATTGATTTCTCCTTTTAATTTTTGTATTTCAAGTTTGATTTTTGGTTGGGGGTTTTAAATTTGGTCTTTTTCTAGCTTTTTAAGTTGAAGGCCCAATTCATTAATCTTCTCTTTCTCTATTTTGTTCAAATAAGCCTCTAACGATATAAATTTTCCCCTTATTACCGCTTTAGCTGCATACCATAGATTTTGGTATGATGTCTGATCATTGTCATTATCTTGGGTGAAATTATTAATTGTTTCTATAATTTGCTGTTTCACCCAGTCATTCTTTAAGATGAGATTATTCAGTTTGCAATTACTTTTTGGTCTATTTACCCCTAACTTCTTACCAAATGTGGCTTTTATTGCATTGTGATCTGAGAAGAAGGAATTTATTATTTCTGCCTTCCTGCATTTAATTTTGAGATCTTTATGTCCTAATATGGTCAATTTTTGTATAGGTTCCATGAACTGCTGAGAAGAAAGTATATTCCTTTCTATCGCCATTCAGTTTTCTCCAAAGGTCTACCATACCTACCTTTTCTAATGTTCTATTTACTTTTTAAATTTCTTTCTTATTTGTTTTGTGGTTTGATCTGTCTAAATCTGAGACTGCAAGATTGAGATCTCCCACTATTATAGTTTTACTGTCTATTTCTTCTTGCAACTCTCTTAACTTTTCCTTTAGAAAGTTAGATGCCATACCACTTGGTACATATATATTTAGTATTGATTGATATGGCTTCATTGTTTATGCTACCTTTTAGCAGGATATAGTTTCCTTCCTTATCTCTTTTAATTAGATCAATTTCTGCTTTTGCTTGATCTGAGATAAGGATGGCTACCCCTGCTTTTTTGGCTTTTCCTGAAGCATAATAGATTCTGCTCCAACCTTTTACCTTTACTCTGTATGTATCTCCCTACTTTAAATATATTTCCTGTAAACAACATATTGTAGGGTTCTGACTTTTGATCCAGTCTGCTATCCGCCTCTGTTTAATGGGAGAGTTCATCATATTCACATTTACAGTTAAAATGACTAATTCTGTATTTCCTGCCATCATATTATCCCCAGATTATGCTTTTTCCCTTGACCCCCCTGAACCCCTTCCCCAATATTTAATTTATAGACCCCAATTTTGATGCACAGCCCTCCCTTTTTTTAGTATCCCTCCCCCTTCCTTCCAAGTCCTTTCCCTTATTCCCCTCTACCTTTTTCCTTTTCCTCTCCCCCCTTTTAATGAGGTGAGAGAGAATTCTCTGAAAAACAAATATGTCAATTATTTACTCTTTGAGCCTATTCTGATGAGAGTAAAATTCACACAATATTTCTCCCCCTCTCTAATTTCCCTCAGATATGGTATATTTTCTATGCCTCTTCCTGGGATGTAGTTTCCCTCTTTTTATCTTTCCTTCTCCTTTTTCTGATACTACCCCCTTCCCTTTACTACCCCCCCTTTTTATATCAGTAAAATCAAATTATCCATGAGGACTTTCTATATATCCACAACAGAGATACAGTTCTCAAGAGTTCTTTTTACCTTTTTCTGTTTCTCTTCAGTCTTGTGGATGTAGATCAAATTTTTTGTTTAAGTCTGGTTTTTTTTCTTAGAAACAAATGGAATTCCTCTGTTTCATTGAATGATCATCATCTTCAATGGAAGAAAATGGTAAACTTAGCTGGGTAGTTTATTCTTGGTTGCAATCTTTGATCTTTTGCCTTTCAGAATATCAGATTCCAGGCCCTTTGATCTTTTAATGTGGAGGCAGCCATATCTTGAGTGACCCTTATTGTGGCCCCTTGATATCTGAATTGCTTTTTTCTAGCTGCTTGCAATATTTTTTCCTTTGTGTGGTAATTCTGCAGCTTAGCCACAATATTCCATGGAGTTCTTTTTTTAGGATCTTTTTCAGAAGGTGTTTGAAGAATTCTTTCAACACCTATTTTCCCTTCTGTTTCTATTATCTCTGGACAGTTCTCTTTGATGATTTCTGTAAAATAGAATCTAGGTTCTTTTTTTGGTCATAGTTTTCAGGAAGTCCAATGATCCTCAGGTTATCTCTCCTAGATCTATTTTCCAGGTCTATAGATTTTCCCAGTAAGTATTTGACGTTATTCTCCAGCTTTTCATTTTTTTTTTTTGTTTGTTTGACTGATTCTTGGGTTCTCAATGAATCATTCATTTCTATTTGTTCCGTCCTGATTTTTAATGAGTTATTTTTTTCATTTACATTTTTTAGTTTTTTTTTGTATATGCTCAATTGAGTTTTTAAATTAATTATTTTGCTCGATTGAATTTTTTCCATTTCCCTAATTTTTTTTAGAGAATTATTTTCTTTTTCCAATTCAGAAACCCTACTTTCTTGAGACTTTTTTTTATCTTTTCCAATTCAGAAATCCTACTTTGAGAATTTTTTATCTTTTCCAATTCAGAAATCCCACTTTCCTGTGATTTTTTAACCTTTTCCAATTCACAAATTTTGTTTCCCTGCATCTCCTGTGAATTCTTTATTTTTTCCAACTCAAATTTCAGAACGTTGTTATTCTCTATCATAGCTTCTCTTTCCTTTCCCCATTTTTCTTCAAACTCTCTTAACTTTTTAATAGTCTCTTCTAGGAGAGAGTTATGTGATTGGGGGCAGGTATCATTCCCCTTTAGGCTGTTATCTGCTGACTCTATGCTATTAACTTCCTCGGGGTTGGATACCCGCTCTTTCTCTGTGTAGAAGGAATCAATGGTTCTCTTTAGCTTTTTACTCATGATTAAAAAAATCTTTTGGGGTCTGTCCTTGGGGTAAGAAGTTTATTTATTTATTTCTTTGCCAGCTTCCTCCCTGACTGGATAGATGCAGCAGGTCCTGTGTCTGAGCTAAGAGATAGCTCTGGGAGAGAGTTCCCCTTCCCCTCCTTGGAAGTGCCTCAGAGGTGATTAGTACTACTGCGCTGTGAGGTTGTGCTGAAGGACCCCGCTGTGTGTCCTAGCGACTTCCCTGAGGTTTAAGACTGAACAGTAAAGGCAACACAAAGCCCAGCCAATGTGTCCTGTGGGGCGTGGATATCAGCAGCTGATGTGAAAAGCTTCTGTGCTCAAACTGGAAGTGTCTGCCCAGAAACCGTGGTCCCTATTTCAAAGGTTCCACTTCTCTGGGACTTCAGTGGCTGAGTTCCACAGCCTCCAGCCAAGCCTGGCACTATGTGAATTAAATGTTGCCTTGGGCTGTGTCCCCACTGTTCAAGCTCTTAACTACCCCAAGGTGAAGCCTCGGGCAGCAGAAAGCGACTGCACAGACTTGCCGAGATCTGTTAGGTCACTTCCAGATTGGGGTAGCTCTAGTATCTGGCTTTATATTTTAAAGTGGCTTGATTTCTCTTCTGAGCTGCTTTTTTATAAGCAGAGTAGAGCTAATAACCTGTGTCAGATTCCTCTATCTCAGTGGCTTCTCTGATCCCAGAGTTCTCCCTAATCGGTGCAGTATGCTTGCACTTAACTCTGTCTGTGCTGGCCTTTTTTCTTCCTCCCCTGGGAACCGACCTTTTCTGTTGAAACTCCAGATTCTTTTCAGCTGGTAAGTCGTGCTTCCAGTCCTTGTGGTTTCTATCAGTCCAGCGTTATATTTGAGGCTGGTTTAACTAATTGGTAATGAGGAAAGAAGGGAGTTTACAGATTCACATATATCTTCTCCGCCATCTTGGCCGACTCAGTGTGTTCTTAGAGCCTCAGGGCACAGACACAGCACAGCCATGGCTGTCCTATTAGTGCCTTGCTGCTGTCTCCCACAGTCTGTAGAGGAGGCCTGACAACACCATCCAGCACCATCCCCCTGCCCAGAAACAGACCAATTGCTTTCCTTATTAATTTGTTTTCTTTGTTTCTGCTCTGACAAAATGAACAAAAATTTTAAAAGGACTCTAACAATTGACAGCTTCTGTATGGAGAGAGAGCAGACTTCAAACCCTGAGGAGACTAAAAGCAGACTGTCCCCAGAGGAATCCCCAAAGGGAGATATCATCTGCTCCTCAATACACAAAACTCTCATAGAGGAAATCAAAAAGGCTCTCACAAGAGAGCTAGAAGAGAAATGGGAAAAGGAAAGGGAAGCTTGGCAAGAGAGTCTGTAGAAGTCATTTCACACATTTAAAGACAGAGTGGATAAAGAAATCAAATCATTGAGAAACAAAATCAGTGAATTGGAAAAGGTAAACAACTCCAAGGAAAACAGGATTAGTGAATTGGAAAAGGTAAACAACTGTAAGGAAAACAGAATTAGTGAGTTGGAAAAAGAAAATAGCTGTCTAAAAAATAAAATTGGTGAAATGGAAAAAAATTCCATAGAACAAAATTTAAAAACTCACTTGGACAATTAGAAAAAGATATAAAAAATGTGAGTGAAGAAAATACATCACTGAAAATCAGAATCGAACAAATAGAAGTGAATGACTCGAGGAGACACCAAGAATCAGTCAAGCAAAACCAGAAAAATGAAACAATGGAAAAGAATGTCAAGTATCTTCTTGGGAAGACAATAGACCTGGAAAATAGATCCAGAAGAAACAATCTGAGAATAATCAGACTCCCTGAAAAATATGAGGAAAAAAAGAGCATGGACACTATTTTCCAGGAAATCATCAAAGAGAACTGCCCAGATGTTTTAGAAACAGAGGGTAAAATAGACATTAAAAGAATTCATCGATCACCTACTGAAAGGGACCCTAAAATCAAAATGCCAAGAAATATAGTAGTCGAATTCCAGAAACATTAGACGAAGGAAAAAATATTGCAAGCTGCTAGAAAAAAATCAATTCAGATATGGAGGAGCTATACTAAAGATAACCCAGGATCTAGCAGCATCCACATTAAAGGATCAAAGGGCCTGGAATATGATATTCCAAAAGGCTAATGAACTTGGTATGCAGCCAAGAATAACTTACCCAGCCAAAATGAGCATCTTTTTTCCGGGGAAGAAGATGGACATTCAATGAAATAAATGAATTCCATCTATTCTTGATGAAAAAACCTGATCTAAACAAAACGTTTGATCTCTAAATATAAAACTCAAGAGATTTCTAAAAAGGTAAAAAGAAATCTTGAGAACTACATTTCTGCCATAAAGACATATAAAGAACACATGTGTAATTTGTTCTAGAAACTAGAGGTGGAAAGGAAATTATACCAGAAAAAAGGGTAAAGTGGTGGTGCTACATTTCACAAAGAGACAAAGGTAACCTATTATATCTGAGAGAAATAATGGAGGGGGATGAACATAGTGTGTATCATATCCTCATTAGAATTGGCTTAAAGAGAAAAATATAGACATATTTGATTTATGGTGAAATTCCTTCCACTTCATTGAAAAGTGGGAGGGGAAAAGTAAAAAGGGAAGGAGTAAGCTAAGCAGAAGGGAATACAGAAATTGTGAGGAAAAGGGGTAAAATAGGAGGAGGAACTCTAAGGTGGGGGAGGGATACTAAAAAGGGAGGGCTGTGAAAACCAAGTGGTGCTCACAAGTTTAATACTGGGTAGGGGGATAAGGGGGAAGAAAAGGACAAAAGCATAAGCAGGGGTTAACCTGATGGCAAGTAATACAGAATTAGTAATTTTAACCATAAATGTGAATGGGGTAAACTCCCCCATAAAGAGGAAGCGGTTAACAGACTAGATTAAAAGCAAGAATCCTACAATATGTTGTTTACAGGAAACACACCTGAAACAGGTGATACATACAGAATAAAGGTAAAAGGTTGGAGTAAAATCTATTATGTTTCAGGTGAAGCCAAAAAAGCAGGGGTAGCCATCCTCATCCCAGATCAAGCAAAAGCAAAAATTGATCTAATTAAAAAAGATAAAGAAGGAAACTTTATCTTGCTAAAGGGTAGCATAGATAATGAAGCAGTATCAATATTAAACATATATGCACCAAGTGGTGCGGCATCTAAATTCTTAAAAGAGAAATTAAGAGAGCTGCAAAAAGAAATAGACAGCAAAACTATAATAGTGGGAGATCTAACCTTGCACTCTCAGAATTAAATAAATCAAACCACAAAATAAAGAAGAAATAAGTTAAAGAGGTAAATAGAATACTATAAAAGTTTGATATGATAGATCTTTGGAGAAAACTAAATAGAGAGCAGAAAGGGTACACTTTCTTCTCAGCAGTTCATGGAACCTATAAAAAAATTGACCATATATTAGGACATAAAAACCTCAAACTCAAATGAAGTAAGGCAGAAATAGTAAATGCAATGAAAATTACATTCAATAAAAAGTCAGGGGAAAATAGACCAAAAATAATTGGAAACTAAGATGAAAATGAATAGATGGCAAGAGATTTGGAGTTTGAGGTCCTCAGTTTATTATCACTGCTATTTATTACCTGTTTCATTTTGAGTTGATCACTTAAACACCTTAACCACCTCATTTGTAAACCAATAATATTGGTTTAAATGGCTTCTGAAATTCTCTAATTCTGAAGGTGAGAGTTGGAGCAGTAGGACCCTTGCTGGTGCACAGTAGAGATCACCTCCAGGACAATCAACCTCCTCAGTGCAGGAAAGACAGATTATAAGTGGTTGTTGTGACTTTTGAATGAGCTATTCAAAGGAGAAACGATTATTGCTTTTCAAAGTAGAAAGTGCACACTAAGTAGGGCAACAAGTAAGATTCTTTTTCTCTTGCATGAGTCAAGAGAAAGAATAGTAGTGTCCACTTTGTGGCCTGTATGAGTGATTTCTCTACTGCCTGCTGAGAGCTGGGAAATTTGCATTAAACATTTAAATCAGGAGGCTATGACCTTAGAGGAATAGAAGGAAATCAAGATGATGGCTTTTTCTGAAATATAAGTGCTTAGATTTTATTACCCTTTTATCCAATCTAATTAAACTTCTTACTAAGATAATGAACTCTTAATTTATTTGGTATACCTAGGAAGAGGAAAGGACCTGGTAAGTATATAGGGAGTGAGTCAGATTGGTGTGACAACCTACTTTTAACCTAAATAAAATGAGAAAATAATAGTGGAGGAAAAAAGGAAGAATGGAGGCTTGAATAACCATTCATATGCTCATGGTCTGACTGGTATTAGAAGATAAAGCACTAGTCCTAAAATCCCCTACTTATTTTTACTATTAATTTTTTTAATAGGGGAGTTAGGAGAAGGGGCAGAGATTTTTGAAGGAAAATAAGTTCATCTTTTGATATATTGAGTTTTATATGCTGATAGGAGATCTAGGTGATGTCTACTAGGTAATTAGTTAGAAATCCAGGCAGGGCAGCCACTTGGGTAAGAGTTTGAATATAGTTTAAGAAAATAGGATGAGGTTCCAAGAAAGAAACTGTAGAAAGAGGAGAGGAGATATCTGTGTATTTAGAGCAGAGCCTCTTAAACCTTTTTCCACTTGCAACTCCTTTTGCCCAAGAATTTTTTTATGTAACCCTGGGCATATAAAATAGGCATACAAATCAAATACTTACTGATAATCATGATTTCATGACTTTCACAGACAGTTTACAAGATCCCATAAGCTGGAACTTAGAGAAAAGGATGAAGAAAAGGTTCCAGTGAAAGATGAAGATTGGGCTGAAACTCTGAATAGGTGCACTGGAATCAGACAACCAAGCACTTAAGGCTAAGTACCCATTGGACAATACTCTTAGCATATGCTTAGAAAATGGCCCTTCTCACTATTTCTTGCTGGCTCCATCTTTTGGTGTATACAGATAATCATAGGAGGGATTAGGGAAGTGGAGTAAGACAAGCCAGAGTCACTTTGGAGGAGAATGAGGGGAAGGGAGGTTGGTGGTGAGCCCTTGTGGAGTTTAGTTCATCTCCTTTACTTCTCCCCCTAAAGACCAAGGACTTTTGCTGATCCTGAATCAACAGGGAGCTAACTGGGACTTCACAGTAGGAGGTTAACAAGGAAAGAACAATGTTATATAAGTAAAGGAGATATTCTCAAAAAAAGAAGATTGTCATTATTATCAAATATTGCACAGACAGACTGAAAAATTAAAAGGCCACTAGTGAATTTGGAATAATCTTTTCCAGTAAAATAATGGAGAGGAAAATCAGATCATGGAAATGATTAGGAGTAAGAAGTAGTGAAGAAGTAGAGGAAGCAAATATTGGTTATTATTTCTGGAAATTTGGCAATAAAAATGACAATAGAAAAGAAACTGGAAGAGGAAGAGGAGGAGGAGGAGGAGGAGGAGGAGGAAGGAAAGAAGGAAATGGTTTCTTGTTTGTTTTAGCTTGGAGAAGAGCTGAACATACATACTTGTATGTGAAAAGAGGGATAATATAAAGGAAGACACTAAAGATGAGATGGAGATGATCAGACAATAAGAGGCCTGGGTTAGAAGAACATCAGCGATCATCTAATTCCACGGTCCCTTCATTTTATGTGGGAGAATCTAAGGTACAAAGAAAGATGATGCAGGTAATAGCTTACACAGTAAGGGTTAAAAGGTTCTTGGATTTAAAATTTAGGACTTTTTCACAATCTTTTGCAGCCTAATGGAACAAAAAGTCAAAGAGGAGATTCATATCTTCTCTAAGACCAGAGGAAAGGAAGATTTGGAAGGAAGAATAGAGAAGTGTGGAGGAAAGAAAATTAAGGAACTCAATGTTAGATGGTTTTAATCTCAGTAAAGTAGGGGAAGGTATCATCTGACACTGGAGGTTTGGGAGGAAGAAGGAGAGATAAGAGTGGAGTTTTGAATGCTTAAGAGGAAATAATTTCTCTCCCCATTGTGGGAAATCATATAAATAGAATACTTGATAATAATGTAGAATTCAAGCAAGGAAGGCACTACTTGATACAAACCTGTCCAAATTGCCAGTCTGATCTGAGCTATTAGCTGATTTGAGCATCCTTTCTCCCATAACTGTTGCAGCCATCCTACCAAGTTTCTTTTCAAGCTCCTTTTCTGTTTTGTTTATCACAATTTACATCAAAAGGTCCCTGATTGCTCCTGGCAGAGTACAAATAGGTAGTAATATCTCATTTAGTCCTCAGAGAGAGTGATTGCCCTGAATCAAGGGATATATGACTGTCACAATCAATAGTTAGCACATTGAAGATAGCATTTATTAAATGAATTATAGTGGCTAGAAGGATAGTATGATGAAGGACACTTGGGGAAAAAAAGATGATGTAAGTCCAGGGGAGAAAGTCTAGGGTCTTCTCCATATCTATCCCTTCATTGCTTCCATGCTTAGTAGCCTAGCTCTCTTATTTAACATGCTATCCCTTTATGCCTTTCCCTCCTACTCACTGGTAGTCCCTTGAAAGAAATTTCTCAACTCAACAAAGATTTATTTATTTATTTATTTATCCATTTATTTATTTATTTGTTTGTTTGTTTATTTATCATTTATTTATTTATTTATTATTATTTATTATTTATAGCCAGTCTGAGTACCTTCCTTTATGGAGCTTAAAATCCAAGAGCTGAATTATTGTAAAGAAAATAATAATGATATGGATTAATAGCTAGTATTTATAAAGGGCTTAGGTTTTTACAAAACACTTCATGTATTATTTGAAGTCAAGATGATCCTGGCAGCCTCTCTTTACTTCTATTTATTCACTTGACGGGGCAGATGAAAACTATTTCTCTGAAAGATGAGTAAATGGGAGACTTTGATGGCTTTCTTGGCACATCTGCTCTAGAATGACAGTAGAGCCTTGGTTTAAAGCATCAGGCTCCAAACTATCATTTTGTTAAATGACAACGTTGTGCCCTGATTGCCTAAAAGAGTTTGTGCAGCTTCCAAAAATGTGTAACTTCTAGGGAATAGTTTCTACCCTGGGAGAATCTGACTCATTAAGTGATAGAATTGTTCTATTAAAAAATTAAGTGGTTTCACCCACTGAAATAATCCACAGTTACTTTAGTGGAACCCTCTGTTATAAGAAGAAAGAGCTAGAGAAGAGAATAGGACTTCTCACTCTGTTTTTATTGCTTTGCATGTTATAGACATAATGCTAAGAAAAGGGAGTCTTATAACAGGAGGAAATGGAGCACTATATTGTCAGAAGTATGATGAAGCTTTCATCCTGAATTTAATATCTAATTTGAAAATCCACCACTGTTCTTGGTCTTCGTGTGTCTTGGTCCAGTCTTTTTAATTTAAGCATAATGCTTCTGGAAACCTGCCCTAGCCTAAGTACACACATTCCATCTCTGCAGTGTGAGAGGCCTCTGAAGTTTCTATCTCTGGAATCCACTGGGGCAGGTTGCCTCAGTAACAGGACTAAGGTCTTGTAGAAATCTCACAAATCTATCTACAAAAACTTGTATTTTAAAAGAAAAATTACCATGCTAAAGAAAAGTTAGGCCCAAAATTTTATAGTCTTCTCCTGAAAAAAATCACAAAGTACCTGACCCAAATCTTTGGAATCTTGGTACTGATGTTCAAAGTGATACCAGCTGTGATGGGACTGTATTGAAAGATAGTGGAAAAGTGCCATTGAATGTCATTGTAAGAGCACTGGCATGAAAATCTTGTGAGAAATAAAGAAAATAACAAACAGGGAAACAACTGCTCAATCTTGGCCTTAGGCCAATGCTTTTGATGTTTGTTCATTCAATACAAAGTATATACAGAGAGAAAATACCAATTTCGGGGCAATAATGCCAGGAATAGCAGTATATTATTAAATGTAGTCATAAATGTTTTAGAACAGAATTGTTTTGCCCTCATTCACATTTACCATAAGAATTAGCTTTGAATTGTGTTAAGGCATTCTATGGATCTCATGCCATATGATGAGCTTAATTTGGAGGGGGTGTAAAAAAGATTGAGAGAGAGAGAGGCAGAGAGAGAGAGAGAGAGAGAGAGAGAGAGAGAGAGAGAGAGAGAGAGAGAGAGAGAGAGAGAGAGAGAGAGAGAGAGAGAGAGTCCCTGAATGGCAGCTGGAAAGGCATTTGCTTTTTTGCTTTTTTTTTTTTTTTTTTTTTTTTTTTTTTTTTAACAAAGCTGGAACAACTCATCAGGTTATACATGGCAATTTTCACGTACTAATATTCTCACCATTAAAGAACAGTAATATTTAAATCATTTTGGTTGTTTCCAATTTTGGCAAGGCGTGGGCTGGAGTATTGAAGCTATTCCAGAGGAGTAATATGGTCCCCACATGATGTCCTTAAACCTATTGTTTGACACACCAGGGGGATCTGGCTCCTTTAAACCTGAAAGGAGAAAATGAGATCACAAGGCTTTCAATAGCTCAGTTAGTTCTTGGCTCCACTGTGATAGGGAGGAGATTCTGGAGCCATGATAGGTCAGGAGACCAGGTTTTTGTACTGGCCCTTCTGGCTATGGATCCTTGAGCAACACCCTTCTTTCTCTTTATAGGCTCCAGTTTCCTCATATGTAAAATCAGAGGTTAGGACTAAGATTTATAATTCCATGTTGTCAAATTTGGTGTAAGCTTATTGTTTTTGTGGTTACTAGTGTGGTAACTTGTGTGTTCACAAGTTGTCCAGAAATTTTTTAAAGTTGTTTATCCTTCATCCCTCCCCTGATTTGGCCCTTTATTGGGCCAAATAAAGCAGCTATGGAGTAGTAGTATATCCCTAGTGTGGAGAGGACAATATTCTAAAAGTGACTAGGGGAATAATCCTGGAGCCAATGTAGAGAGAGGAGAGAGGAGAGAGGAGACCTACCCCAACTGAGGGGCTGGTGGTCAGAGAAAACCTTCCCCCTAACTAACTCACAAAGCAGATAATTGAGAGTTGACTATAAATTAGTTCCATGCCATAAATGACCAATCTTGTTGGACTACAAAAAAATAAATCAAGCCCCCAAATGAAAAATAAATAACATTAAAATAACATTGTTTAATATATCTGCCTTAAGAAAGGATGTAAACTAATGTCATGTTTAAAGTATTCAGGTTCACCTCATTATAGTGATGACAGCAGTTGTGTTGCAGTAGGGGAAATAGGAATGGAAATGCAATAGGGTCAAGTCTGGGCTCTGCTACTTACTGGTAATATGACTTTGGGACAAATATAGGCCTGTTTTACTTCATCTATAGAACAAAGAGACTAGAACAGATGTTCTTTCAGCTCTGATACTGTGCTCCTGATGTAACGATCTCTAGTGAGGGGTTAGCTGACCAAAAATCTCCTAGAGATTCTAATTCTTTCTAGTTTGAGAAGAGAAAAATTAATTCAATATCATCTTCAGGCTGTGGTCTATGACGTGATTCTCTCTAGGAAAAGAAATAGAGAAGAAGGAAGAGGTGATGGTAGTTTCATGACTGTGCCTGTGTGTGCTGTACCTAATGTCCCCTTCTTCAGAACTGCCTTCTAAGTGGACAAGGTATGTGATTTGTGTTTTTATTTTGAATGCCCAGGCATTTTTATTGGCTCTATGCCATGCCTGGAATGCTCTAGCTCCTTATCTCTGTATCCTGATTGATTCTAAGATTTAGCTACTCCTTACAGTTAGACTTTTCCAACCCCTAATTCTAGTGCTTTCCTCTAATGATTATTTTCTATTTATTCTCTATATAATGCATTTGTAGGTCTGCTAGATGGATAAAGTTCTAGGCCTAGAGTGAAGAAGACTAATTTTCTTGAGTTCCTTGAAAGCAGGGATTACTTTTTGCCTTTGTTTGTATTCCCAAAGCTTAGCACAGCACCTGGCTCATAATAAGCACTTCATAAATGTTTACTGATTGACAGATAGGAGGAGCAGCACAGGGAGAAACACGTTAACTAAGAGAAAATGGCACTCTTTACCCTACTCCTATTTTATTTCCACTCAATTATGTGATTGCTATTTTTTTAAGGATACATTTGGTGGATTGAATGTTATTTCTCAGAAACACATGTAGATCTTATCTTTATTTTGCCTGGTGTTCCTTCATTTATAGCCTGAGAGCACAGTGAAAACCTTCCAGACAGAAGGGCCTTTCATAGTTCAGGGCTGGGAGCTCAACATCCAGCCCATTATTTTGCTATCTAATTAGAAGTGTAAACATCAGCCACATCTTAATTAATCTTCTAAGCAAGGAATAACAGTCATTATAGGCCATATTGTCTAATTCTGCCATGTAAGATAAGTTGATATTATTTTGGGATTTCCCCAATGGGATATATATTGATTGATCTGGTTTCAGAAAAAATCCACTAGTGAGAACATCTGATTAACAATAACTGAATTCAAATGTGAGACTCCAATGTGTTTCATAAAGGTTGCTGAAGGGATGTGCTGGAGCTCACTCAAATCTACAAAAGTGGATCGTGTTAAATTTTTAGTGTGAGCATTTATACTTCAGAAACAGTAAATAGCAGGACCTAATTTCAAGACTCAAGAAAATGATGGATAAAATAATAATGCAGATTAAACTTAAAAATATACTTAATGTACATCCTCTGCCACTCCCCACCCCCAAGCTGGTAGTTAAACATTCACCACCAAAATCCTGGTTTCCACCGCCATTATTCTACAAGAAAATTATCCTATAAGGTATGGAGTGAAGGCACTATGTATTTATTGCTTACCAACTCCTCCCATCACTTCTTTGTTGCCTTCACTCTCCTCTCTTGGTATTCCATCAATCCAAAGCAGTAATCCCTGCAGTATGAGCTGTAGAAAAAAGAATGAGAATGAAAAATCACTTAAAAGGATGTGACTATTCCCAAGAGATTCTAACTTCCCACTGGAAGGTCATCCTACTCACATGGCCAAGAAGGAAAAATACCATGCATTGCTAACAGAGTGATATTTTATCCTTCTCCTTCTAATATTCAGCTTAATCTTTTTTTCAATTCCATCTTCCCTGTCCATTATTATGTGGTGTTTAATCCTACAGAGCCTCAACACCACATAATAATGGACAGGGAAGACCCTCAGAGTTTTTGGCCTGACAGAAACAATTGTTATTTACACCCATTCTGTGCCATCAAAACCCAAACAAGGAACAAGTGAGGTTTGGCCTAGGACCTATTATGGTACCAGAGCCAGAGGGGTTTGGATTTAAAGGCATAGTCTGGTATGCCATTTGAATCATAATGGGCTTTATTAAAGCCTGGTTTTTCAGAGATATATTTCAAGAAATTATAAATGAAAACTACATGTGACAAAAGAGTTAATTTTTCCAACTTTTTTGGGGAGAAATGATAGAATAAATAAATAAGGAAGAAAAAAATCTAGCACCCAAACTCCAAGATCCCTTGCAAAATAATAAAAGTTTGGCATCCCATGTTTCCAACAGGAGATCCCAAATGATCAGTTTTCCAGGACCACTTGGGTTGCTCATACCTATTGTCATTCTTTTCAGCAATGTGAAAAATTGATTTCTGAAAGTTTGGCTGACCTAGAGTATTCTCTCAACTACTTAGGGCTAAGTAATTAAAATAGCCACCAGGGGGCAATAATACTACAGTGACATTCAAGTAATAACAATTTTCCCCTTCCAAATCACCTAGAAGTCTAATCTTAGTTTAGCAGGCTGCCCACCTCTAGTTTTTTACTCTGTGATTGATTACTAAGAGACTCATTACACCTGTAGGATAACGTAATATCATTTAATAGAGCGTCAGATTTTCCAATATGGAGATGAATAGAGATGGGTAGAAAATTGTGCAGATTTACATGGGTTCAGATTTTCCCTCAGGGATAATTTTATTTTTCTGTCTGCCTGCATTTTCTTGTTGCAGTCAGGAATAGGGATGAAGCATGCTGAGGGAATGACTAGGGAGGGTATATGGGAGGAGAATGAAGGCTGGATAAGAGAAAATGCAGACAATGAGAGATAATATCTCTCATGGAACACTATCCTGATTCTTGACAACTGCTAGTTGCCTGATGATGGATATGTCACTTAGTAACTTAGTGACTCTGAGCCTCAACTTCCTTGTTTGCAAAATGGGAATAATAAAAACTCCCAAACCAACTCTGTAGGGGTGCTGTGAGAATTTATTCAGAGAAGACATGTAAAGTGCTTTTCAGACCTTAAACTGATTTATAAATGTCAAATGTCCTATATCTAAAGAGAAAGCTTTTTAATTCTTGATACCCACCACTAGGGAGGACTAAGGCTATTTGGATTGAAAGGCAATAATTCTATCTTTCATCCAGGGGTCAGTAAAGTGAAAGTGGTGGAAAAAGAGAGCGATGTTTCCTGCCTCCTGTGCGCTTCATGGGGATGCATTTATAGTATCCCCAGAAAGTAGATAGAAACTCTTTCAAGCTTCTAAAATGGCCAGAAGTGCCTCTCAGGAACAATCTTTGTGTATCTCTGCAGGCCTTTTTGACAGAGAACCTGTTAGATCTTTGGCCTAGAACTTGTGTCATATTAGACACACCTGGAGTCATCTAATCTGCTTTACAGATAAAGAAACTGACGTTCATAGAGGTAAAGGAACAATGAGAGATAGCTAATTAGTATCGGAGTTACACTATGCAGTGATACTTATGTAGACTGTATATCCTCCTATATTGAAGTTTCGAGGATGTCAGAAACTCTAGAGCATACATGGGGTTATATGATTCTTTTTAAACTAAGGGTACCAGCAAATGCAGTCTTAGAGACAGGTAAGTAAGAAAGCAGTTGCTTTGAGCCTTTGTGTCAATCTTGACACAAAACAGCTTCTTAAACAGCTTCTGGGTTATTTTTAGGATGTTCCACTATGGTGCTGTTCAAATTGGACTCCACCTCATTTAAGAATAACCCTGCTTAGCGGGACAGTTAAATTTGTATGATCATCCATCCGTATTTGACAAATGAGTAAAAAAAACCTCAGAGATGCTATTTGCTTGAGATCATAAAGTTCCCAAGCAGAGACTGCTACTTTCCCGTTCTGGAGGAGCAAGGGATGCCACTATTCTTGGTTCAGGAATGTTTTCCATTTCTGATCATCAGAACAGGAGCCAGCTTTCTCTGCTGTCCAAGTCACTGTCAGATGCTCAGAAGGGTGCATTCCCTCTTTTAGGCCGGTAGGGGGACATATGTACAGTATGTCTTTATCACGGCATGCTCCCTTATTGGGAAAAGAAAGTACTGTTTTGGTGAAGCACTACATACGGTATGGGTCCAAATACAGGCTGTATGCTCCTACCCCCCACCTCCCACCAATCTGTCTTACATAATCGCTGAGTACAACTGATAACCAAAGCTATTTTTCAGAAAATATGTATGTGTAGACATATAGCTATACTGTAAAGTCAGAATGAGATCTAGATTTGGGTATCCCTGTATATGGGAAGCTGGGTGTACGGCAGATAAAGTGGCAGGCCTGGAGGAGTCAGCAAGGCTTGTTTTCCAGAGTTCAAATCCAGTGACTCTGGTAAGTTACTTCACTCTGCCTCAGTTTCCTCATCTGTAAAATGAACTGGAGAAGAAAGTGATAAACCATTCCAGTATCTTCGCTAAGAAAACCCTAAATGAGACTACGAAGAGTCAGACATAAATCCATGTATATATAGTATTATATATACACATGTATATATTAATATGTATACATAAATTTTATATGTATATGTACACATATACATGTACTTATATACATGTACATACACACGTGTGTGTGTATACCTATGTATGTATGCATCACTGGAATAACTCCTTGGCTTGACACGTAAAAGCCCTTCAAAATCTGAGCCCAACCTATCTTTCCAGTCTTATTACATATTACTCTCTTTCATGTTGTACAGGGAAGTTGTTAATAATAATAATGATAATAATGATAAAGATAACTAGCATTTGTATAACTCTTTAAAGTTTGCAAAGTGCTTTACAAAAATTATCTCATTTTGCTCTCATAACTCTGAATGTGGCCTTCTTACTATTCCTATTCCTCTGAGCCTTTGCTTTGATTAACTCCTACAAGTGGAATAGGGTTAAGACACACAGCCAGGAAGTGTTAAGTGTCTGAGGGCAGATTCAAACTCAGGTCCTCAACTTCAAGGCTGCTTCTTTATCCTCTGCACCACCCAGCTGTTCCTCCAGAGAATTTCTAAGAAGGGTAGTGGTGGTGGTGGTAACAAAGGGCATCGAGGTGGCACTGTGGGTAAAGTTCTGGGACTAGATTTCCCAAGTTCAAAACCAGCCTTAGATGATTATTAACCATGTAACTCTAGGCAAGTCATGTAACTTCCATTTCTTCATCTGTAAAATGGGGGTGATAATAGGACCTACTTCCCAAAGTTGTTCTGAAAATAAAATGAGATACTATTTGGAAAGGGCATTATAAATATTAAAGTACTATACAAATGATCTTGTTTTCATTATTTTCTTGACATGTTTTTCCATTTGCATTGGCCAAAGATGTTTACACATTGGAAGTTCTCTGTCTCCATGGATTCACATGTTTAGACTATACACCCATTAAATATATATCAAGGTAGGAAGTTTTCCCTTTAACAGAAAGATTAAGTTATCAGTCAGAAGCTATAAGTTCTTCCCAATGTTATTTAAGGAAATGTTTTGACCTCAGAAGGGCTGTATTGACACTTGGTAGCTCTCCTGAAGATAGATAAATGTAGTTCATAACTGTTATGGATTCAGGCAGAATATTCTCCTGGATTTTTTAATCTGTCATGACATACATAATACAAAAGAGTTAATTGGCTGAAATGGCAACCTTTCTGTCCTCAGTTGTTATTCAATAACATCTCAAAGTGGGAGTAAAAAAAATGAAAATACCAATTACAAAAAACATCAGGAGACTCAACATAAAAACAAATATCTCAGAGCAGTTGTACTTACCTTTATGGAATTTCCAATTGCACAAAGCATACATGCATAAGTGAGATATTCTCATATTCCATCTGATGACCCAGCAGTTTTACCCAAGATTCAAGAAAATGAAATTTCTGCACTTTTGAAGATTTGGAAAAGTTCATTGCTATGGGATTTAATTTTTATTGAAATAAGCCAGAGAGACCTTGGAGTTTCCCAACTCATGGACTCATCCCACTTAATTCCTTTTCCACATCTACCCTCCTTTTACTACTGCCAATTCAATTCCCCAAACAGTATCCTGATGATAAGGAGAATTTATATAGCTCTGATCATTTTCTCTCCTCCCCCCATAACACATATACTCTATAATTAGGGAAACTGGTATGAAAGTATGACTACTAACTCTCCCCCCCCCCGCCCTGTGAAATAACTATAAAGGCCAGATATTTATTCTGCTTTGCTTTTGCTTATAATTGCCAATCATTTGCAAGACATCCTAATATAGTATTATTGGGAGTGCAGTTTTCAGAGACCTGCCAAAGAATGAGATCTGCTTAAAAGGGAAGTCCATATTATGAGTCCTGAATAGCACAAGCACTCCAGAACTCTGGCCATAAACCAAGCATTATTATCCTCCAGGGTTATGAGAAGAGTCACAGCCATATCTAATCCCACGAAAGAATTTCTTTGGGATATGCTTGTTCACATCTTGGCAGAAACCCTGTCTCTCTCAACCCAGACTTTATCTTACAAAGCCTTTTCTGTTTCTGATTTATTAATAAACTACAGACCCTCCTTCAGAGTTCTTGGCATCCTTGGCAGGCTTTATTCCAATGTTCTTGGTTGTTATCACTAATTAGCTAATATACAGCTGTAAGATGGACCCACTATTAACCTCCTTTTACAAGTGGAAAAGCTGAAACAGAAAGATTTAGTTTGAGTTGCTTACCATTCTCATGCTACTCTTTTGACCTGGAATGCCCTTTCTACATCTTACTCCCTACCCCAATTCCTTCCATTTTCTAACTCCTATGTCCTTCATAAAGTCTTTGTGTACTAGTCTGGCCCTTATGGATCTCTCCCTTGCTCCTTTCCCATGTATGTTCCCTCTTATTTAATCCTGGAGGCAGCAGGGAGTTATTAGAGGTTATTCACAGATGACATAGTCAGATGCACATTTTAGAAAAATTGGTTTGGTGACTTTGTGGGGAATGGAATGGAAGGAAGAGAAACTTCAGGTATTCCTGTGGGATTTAATTTCTATTGACTCAATGAGTCTGAGTGACCTTCATGTTTTTCAACAGATTGACCCATCCTATTTCAATTCTTTTCCTGCCGTCAACTTGATCTATTAATGGATTTGGTCTGCTGTGATATCTTTGAAGAGTCACATAACTTTAATATGACATTGAAAAGCTCAAGTGGATGGTACAGTAGAAAGGACATTTGATTTGGAGTCAGAAAACCTTAATTCAAATCCATTAATTGTGAAAAAGTCATCTAACGTCAGTTTATTCATCTGTAAAATTAGAGGGTTGAACTATATAGTTTCTTTTCATTTCTTTATTTTTTTAAAATATACATCTCTTTATGAATCATGTTGGGAGAGAAAAATCAGAACAAAAGGAAAAAACAGGAAAAAAGTGAACATTGCATGTATTAACTTACTTTCAATATCATTTATTCTTTTTCTGGATGCAGATGGCATTTTCTGTTCAAAGTTTACTGGGATACTTTGCACTGAGAAGAACCAAGTCTTTCATAGTCGATCACCACATGTTCTTTCTATTAGTGTATACAATATATTCCTGGTTTTACTTCTTTTGCTCAACATCAGCCCATGTAAATCTTTCCAGGCCTTTCTAAAATCATCTTGGTCATCATTTTTATAATAATTATTAAACAATTAAATAATAATTATAATAATATTACATTGCTTTCATATGCTACAACTTGTTCAGCCATTCCCCATTTGATGGGTATCTACTCATTTTCCAATTCTTTGGCACCACAAAAAGAGCTGCTATAAACATTTTTTGCCAATATGGGTCCTTTTCCCTTCTTTAAGATTTCCTTGAAATAGAGGCCCAGTAGTGGCACTGCTGGGTCAAAAGGTTTTATAATCCTTTGGGTGTAGTTCAACATTGCTCTTCAGAACAGTTGGATCATTTCACAACTCCACCGACAATGCATTAGTAGTAACAATTTTCCTACATCCCTCCAACATTTGTCACTATCTTTTCCTGTCATCTTAGTCAATCTGACAGGTGTAAGGTACTTCAGGATTGTTTTAATTTTCATTTCTCTAATCAATAGTGATTTCAAGCATTTTTTGAACTATATAGTTTCAAAGGTTTCTTCCAGCTCTAAATTTATGATACTAATATGAATGAAAAAGGTTAAAGATGTAGATCACACAGAATACTCATGTCTTTTATATCACGAACATTTTCTATTTTTTACTTGTTTACTTATATATATTTAACATATATAAGTAAATATATACTTATTTTTACTTATACTTATACATACCTTAAATTATGAACACTCTAAAAACAGAAGACTTATTAGATGCTGGATAAAGAGAGCACAAAATAACATCATAAAAATTTTACCTTATTATATTTAACAGATAGGAAAGCACTTATGTTGATTTACAAGTTATCTCTAAATCAGTTTTCTGTGTTCAGTCAATCTATCAACTTCTCAGAGCTAAGATCATTATTAGTAAAAAAAAAAAGAATAATGATAAAAAAGACTAAGACAATTCAGTTCTGAATTATTTGAATAAATAAATGACTATCAAAAGGGAAAATGGACAACAATAATGACATCATCACCAATTATAATAGTGTTATAGAGGTTTAGTCCATTTAAATTAATTATCATAATAAAAAACTTAAAGAGAGTACATAGTATACTTAAATGAGCTAACATCTGATTAATTTATTATTTTACTAGGAGAGAGATAGCTGCCAAAGGCAACACTACGCTAAAAATGAATTTATTCAAGCCCTTATCAAATCTTCCATGAACTAACACGGTAATTTTCTAATTGGTCTCTTTTTAAAAAGTTCCTTCCCTCTCTGTTCTTCACAAGTCACCAAAATAATTTTTCTAAAACATATTTCCCATCATGTCAATGTCAGATGTCAATAACCTCTAATGACTCCCAATTGCATCAAGGATCAAATAAAAATCTTTTTGGGAGACATTTGAAACCCTTAACAACTCATCTTTCCAGTCTACTCATTATTCTCTTTCATTCACATACACTACAGGTCAGTCAGTCTAGCCTTCTCACTATTCCTTGTACACAACATTTATCTTCCACCTTGGTGCCTTCACACTGGCTGTCTCCCATGCAAGGAATGTGCTTTCTCCTTGTCCTTATCTCTTGTTCTCTGAATTCTGTCTCTTTTACAATTCAGCCCCAACACCATCTTCTACATAAGTCCTTTCCTATTGTCTCTCAGTTAATAAAATCCATCCACCCCCAATAATTTTTGTCTTAAAAATCTAATTCGAATACACACACAAACTTACACACACACACACACACACACACACACACACACACACACACACACACACATAAAATCAGCTGGGTCCTCCAGAACATGGATTATTTTCATTATTGTGTTTCTATCCTAGTTTGTTGTACTCTTCCTGGCACATTTCAGGTACTTAATAAATGCTTGTTAATTGATTGATTGAATATGAACTCATTTGCAAAATTTTACAAAAGAGGATAATGGCCAATTATAAGCAGTATTGTCTCATAAATGGCAGAGAAGTGGTGGAGGTTAAAAACTAACTTAAAGAAAGCTTGACAAAACATACAAACTAAACAAAGTCATCCCAAGGTTGTTGAAGAATGAAAGCATAAGGAGAATAACCAATAGAAGAGAGAAAAAATAATAACAAACTATTTTTTCACACAAGGACATGGTAATAATAGCTAGCATTTATGTAGCCCATTAAGTTTGCAAAACACTATTTGTCGTCTTATATTATTTGATTCTCAAAACATCCCTCTGATGTAGATATTATTAGTATCTTCATTTTACTGGTGAGCAAACTAAGAAAAAATTTAAGTGACTAGCCAAGGTCAATCAATTAATAAGTGTCTAAGGTTGGATTTGAACTAAAGTTTTCTTGATTTTAAATTCCTTTATGTGATCTAGTTGCCTCTAGGAATCGTTATAACTGGTCTCTAGCATCATGCTAGGGATATATCTATAGGGGAGGTAGATATGGCTTTAAAACAACAAAGATGGGAAAAAGCAGCTGGATTGGGCAAGTAAATAAAAAGGAGATTCATGCAAGAGGCGATGCAATTCTGAGTGTTGTGAGATCAATATAAAGGGTACCTGAAGAAAAGGAAAATACCAAAGGACTGGAAAAATAATGGATGTTATTAAAACCAAAAAATGGCAACTGATAATCACTGATCTCTATCATCCTTTCTATCTATTCAAAATGGTTATGACAGTCATTTGTACATAAATCTAGGGCATCCTCACTGAGAGTATTGGCATGCAGGATCTAGCAATCAATATTTTGCAAAAGATTACATCTTTACCATTTCACAACCAGAAGATGGAGAGACCATGAGATCTCATTATCTTTATTTTTATCAATTTTTTTTGATTTGGCAGAGAAAATTGCTACTTTGAAGGCCCTTTTCCAGCAAATGATCACCCAATACTCCAGGTTCCCTACAACACTTAATAGAAGTAACCAAGCTAAGTATTCTGTGATCAGAAAGATCAGTGGAAGCTTTAAACAGGGAAGCATTTGTTTCAAGGTTTTCAACATGGTGATGAAGGAGATTAACAGAGTTCAAGTTTAAGAGAAATTTCCTGTGGATGTTGAGATTCTCCATATGCTCCTCTTTTCGGATGACAGGTTGCTGAATGTAACAAATCCCAGAAAGTTTCAGAACTCCTCTAGAAGAAATCTATAATCACTCAAGAGAGCTTGACTTGACCATCCACACAGACAAGAGCCAATAAATGAAGAACGTCTATGGAACAGATTACAATATGCAGAGAGTTTGTCTATCAGTGTGTATATTTGAGACTTACAATGCTATCATTATCATTGTTTATCCTTCATTTTTTTTCAGAAGACCAATGACATCATTGAATTAAAGTACATATCACAAAGGATAATATAATGGCAGATGGTGAGCAGGCTGAGACTGGTAACTCAAGAGGAACATCAAAGAAGAACAGGAATAAAAGAAATAATTAAGGAAAAGTAAGATGAGGAGAAAAGATGTGCTGGTCATCTGGGGAAGACAAGGGATGATGGGAGACAACCATAATGTTTCACTGGTATCCTCAAGCTATCTAGATAAAGAAAAGCAGGGCTCTAGAAAAATTGGTCAAGCTCATAAGGGGAAATGGGAAAGACTTAAACAGATATTCCATATCACTCTTCCCCTCATAACAAAACTCCTGTAGTTAGAAATCAATACTCACATGATAGCTTTATTTCCTCTCCTCTCATTCTCTTCTAAAACACTCTGAAATCTGCCTTCTTATATAATCGTTCAAATGAAAATGCTCTCTCCAGTCGATCTCTTAATGACAAATTTTAAGGCCCCCTCTGTCACATTTACTCTTTTATTTATATTTAATCTCTCCCTGACTATTGGATCATTCCCTACTGCCTACAAACATCTCCCCATCCTGAAAATAAAAACCCTCACTTGATTCTTCTATCCTTGCTAACTATTGTCCTTTAGTTCTTCTTCCTTTTTATAACTAAGTTTCTTGAAAAGGTTATCTACTATATATACTTCCTTTCTCTCCTTTTATTTTTTTTTTACCTCTTACAATCTGGCTTCTGATTTAATTATTCTACTGAATTTGCTCTCACCAAAGTTATTAATAATCTCTTACCTGGGAAATCCAGTGATTGTTTCTTAATCTTCAGTCTCCTTGATCTCTCTACAACCTTTGACACTGCTGATCACTCTTTCCTCTATGATACTCTCCTTTCTGGTGTTTCAGGACATCACTCTCTCCTGATTCTACTTCATCTTTTCTGACTTATTGGGGGGTTTGCTGGGTCCTTCTCCAGATTCCCCCTCTATGGGTTCTGTGCTTAACCCTTCTCTTTTCCCTCTAAACTACTTCACTTGGAAATCTCATCAGTTCACATGAAATTGACATTATCTCTATTTAAAAAAATAGATATTTTGTCTCCAATCTTGCATCTTTAACAAACTTTCAGTCCAGTAGACATCTTACACTCAACATGCACAGAACAAGTCATCTTTTCCTCAAACCCTCTCCACCTTCTCTCTCCCTTAAATCGGAATTCTCTTCACATTCCCCTATATTTCTTAGTTTCTCTGATTTTTTCTTTGAGATTCAGCTTAAACCTTACTTGCTGCAAGAATTCTCTCTTGGTCCTTCTAGTTACTAATATCATTCTCTCTCAGATTGCCTTCTAACTACTCTTTTATATATTTTGTGTGTATCTAGTTGTTTATATGTTATCTCCCTATAAGAATATGTGTATATATATATATATATATATATATATATATATATATATATATATATATATATATATATATATATATATATATATATATATATATATAATATTATCAGGGAACTGTTTTTACCTTTTTTTTTTTTTTTTTTTTTTGTATTCCCAGTACTTAGCATTAGTGCCTGGTACTTTGTAAGTACTTAAATATTTGTTGATTGACAGACTGAAGACCAACAGAGATAAACTAAAATCTGTATTTCTGGAGAAATATACAAAAAGAAAATAATACACCCAATGATTACAGCCATATAACTAGAAAGAACAATAATCAATCAAAAGTGAATGTTGCAAAATTACAAGAATGAACATGGCTGGGAAGATAAGATATGAAAAGATATGCTCATCCCTTTGCAGAAGTGGGAAGTTCACAAGTGTTATACATAGCACATGGTTTCAATATTTTAGTGAGTTATGCTGGTTTCCCCCTCCTTTTTAATCTTTAACAATATTATTGTTATGCAAGATTGCTTTCTGAGAGGAGTAAAGGGAAGGATGTTTGGAAAAAGTCAAGATGACATTAAAAAGACAAAAATAAAATTTATTTTTTAAAAAATCTGCATCTTTAAAAAAATTTACAAATTGATAAAGTCAATTTGAGTAACTATTTGGGTGTCAAGTAGATTGTCTTCTATTGATCTTTGTTGTTTTACCTATATTAGCATTTTCTTCTCCAAATATATACATATATACTCTGGAATATTTATAGGAAAATGACAAAATGAGGTCATAAAGAGTTGAATATAATTAAAAAATAACACCTTGGTATCAAAATTGTGGATTATACGTATGCCTTGCACTTCTTTATTTTTTATTCCTTGTATAACGTTTAATAAACCATGATAAACCCATTGCTAGTGATGGTAGGACACATAGGTGAGTAAAGAGGCAGCTCATAATTCTTGATCCTTTTTCTAGGAGAGACTTCCCTAGACACTATACACTTGACTGGTACCACCCAGCAGGAATTATCTCACTTTAACATTATACCCCTAAAGCCCTAATCCATAACATTTATTGCCTCAACCTACTATAGGCTTGCTCTTCCTTTATCACCCTAACATATCTCAATTCTTCAGGGGCTCAAGACTCCTTGGAACAGAACAGGAGACAATTTGTTTTAAAAAAAATCCTACTTATCATTTATCAAGAAACACTGATTTTTTTAAAAATAAAATTCACTTTGGGGGAGGGGCAACTCACAATTGTCCATTAGGGTAAGATATGATTCTCTAGAAGGGGTTTTTACACTGATGGAACTCTGGTTTGTATTGAAATACTAGCACAACTCCTATTGAATTAAAAATAGGTAAGGATTTCCATTACTTTATGAAGTTAATTTTTTTCTTCTTTGATATATTATCCATTAATTCAATTAAAGAGTTTAAAAGCCTAATTTTGTTTAGCACATGTTTATTAACAGGCAATCAAGTGGCACAGTGAATAAAGCACTGGTCTTGAAATCAGGAAGACTCATTTTTATGAATTAAAATTCAGTCTTAGATGCTTACTAGCTGTGTGACCCTGAGCAAGTCAACTTCTTTACCTCAGTTCCTCACCTGAAAAATAATCTGAGGAAATGGCAAACTACTCTGGAATATTTACAGGAAAATGCCAAAATGAGGTCATAAAGAGTTGAATATAATTAAAAAATAACACATTGTTATCAAAATTGTGGAGGATTTTTAAAAAGTTGTTTTCATTTTGCATGAAAGAGTGTTGTGATGCAAAGTTAGTGCTCTATTCTTTTTCAATTGCTGCTGTATTTTCCCCCTCTTGAACACTTATGATTGCATGGTTTGGTGATAATGAGCCTGGGGTTAGACCAGAATAGTTTTACATCAGGAAAGGTATGGGAGTTTTTCTCAACAAGGAGACTCCTTATCTCATAAATACATAGATGTTTGGCAGATAAAAATAGGACTATATATGAGCAACAAAAACCATAACTACTCTGGAGGAGAAAATGGTGGAAATGGCAGTAAAATATGATGAAACAGCCAAAGCATGACTATGTAAGCAACAGTTGACTTATCGACAGATGAACTTTATTCTCATTAATTGATGCCAGCCCAGCACCCATTTCCCCCATATTCCATCCCTGGTTGAAAGCAGTCAGCCTAATCAATTAGAAGCAGTAGCAGGGAAACTCTGACACTGGTGATATGATTTTGATCTGCTTTTTTGATGTAATATCATTGTTGGGGTTAGTTAATTATAGATAAAAAGGTAGGTGGAAGGCAAGAGATCCAGGAAAGATTTCTACTGAGACTCATCTTGGATTTGTCTTTCACATTACAATTTGTGTCAGTTTATGTACCTTCACTGTTTTCTTACCCAACCATCATTTTAGGTGGAATGTGTTACCATCAATCCAAAGATGGCAGCCTTTCTAATTTGGTATAGTTTGTGCTCTGCTGGCATACTTTGAGAGTCTAGCAGTCTAGCAATTTGTAGTGAAAAAACATTGAATTCAGTGAAAAGACTTGGGTTTGATCCTCAAATTCATTACTTACTAGCTGTATAATAATTTTGAATAAGTCATATCATTTTACTGGGCCTTTTAAAGTAAAATTAGGGGACTGGACTATAGGCTCTCTAAGATTTCTTCTAACTCTAAATTCTGAGATCCTATGAATCATGGCCCTAAAGTAAGCTGACTTGTTAATGTCTGAATGTATTTTTCTCTTACCCCCCCAATTCTCCCATTCCTCTGATAAGCTTTAATCCAAAGGAACAAACACTGAAGGAAGAAAGAGTACCCTTAGAGAAGAGTAGAGCTTTAACATTCATTGCTTGTTCAGTGATGCTGACAAAACAAAGATTAAGTTGATTGTTTGCTTGTTTGTTTTCAAGCCAATCTTTTCTCTGGCTTTCCCTGTACATGGGCTTTATGTATGGTCATGGACTTATAGCATCTCAGAATTGGAATGCACCTCAAAGACCATCTAATTCAATCATTACCAAACTATGAATCTCCTTATTCTAGACAAGTCTGATCGGTAACTCAGGTCAGTTCATTGATTCATTCAGATTTGATATTATAATGCAATGAAATATTCATAAGCCTCTAAAATGTAATAAAAACAATTTTACTTAAAGTGTGATAAAAATACAATTCTTATAAAACACTATTCCCTTCTGCCTCCACATTTACCCCTAGGCCACATTAGGTCAGACAGGTATTACCAAAAGAAAATGGGAATTCTGCTAAAATATCTGATCCTATCTCACCATAGCCTAGGCTTTTTATGCCTCAGGTCTCAAGAAAGTCAAACCAATGTTGATCCAGAGAACAGCCTCTTCAGCTTTTAAAGGGAAACTAGGTCAACCTACGCAAAACAGGTGGCCCTCCTACTCATTTCTCGATTGTATTCATCATCCAGTCTCCACTTGAAGCCCTCTAGTGGTGAGGAACAGTGATAAGGCAGTGGGGTACAGTGGGAAGACCTTAGTACTCCAGGAATGAGAGGCCCTGGACTCAAATCATGAATATTATACTTCTTACTGGTTAACTTTGGCAAATCATTTGAATCTGAGCTTCTGTTCCTCATCAGAAAAATGAGAGTTGGATCAGGTGAATCTTACAGCTTAATATTTCCAATTCTATTAACTTCTAAATTCTTAAGGCAACCCATTCCACTTTTGTTAAGTTATGTTAGTATGGTTTTCTTTATATCAAGCTGCTATGAATATGCATGTTGGAACAGTTAAATGGGTAATAATAATAGCTAGTTAGCATTTATCTGGTGCTTTAAGATTTGGAAAGAACTTCACAAATATCTCATTTGATCCTCACATTAACTCTGGGTGGTAGGTATTATTATTATTATACCCTTTTTTTTTTATAAATGAGGAAATTCAGATTCAGAAAAGGTAGGTGGCTTATACAAATCACATGGCTAGTAAGTATCCAAGATGGGATTTGAACTCAGGTCCTATGGAATCCAGGTCCAGCACACTATTCATTGTGCCACTTCACTGCTTCTGAAAAGTTACATGTATTTATATAGAAATATATAGGACATAGCACACAGACCTTGGACAACTGGGTGGCTTAATGGATAGAGTGCTGTCTGAAATCAGGAAGACTCATTTTGATGACATCAAATCTGGTGTAAGATTCTTACTAGCTGTGTGACATTGGCCAATTCACTTAACCTTGTTTGCCTTAGTTTGCTCTTTTTCAAAGTGAATTAGAGAAGGAAATTGGAAACCATTACAGTATCTTTACTGAGAAAACCCCAAATGAGGTCACAAAGAGTTTGACATGACTGAAAAATGACTGAAAAACAACATATGAGCCTTAGCCTAATCAGTGTTTAATAAAGATTTTCCATTTGTCTCCATTAATCATTTAATATTTATCCATTTAGTTAAGAAATGCATGCTCTTCCCTACCTTTCTCTACATAACCTCATACCCTAATAAAGAAATATTTCTTTGCAGTATGAGTTGTATCTGGCTAAGGATGAAAACGAATTATCAACATTTCCATGGAAAATCATATATGTTGTGAACATAATGCCTAAGAGCTTCCACATGTTCTTGAATAAATTCTCTGATCTCAATCTCAATATAACTTTTCCTCATAGAAGATCTTTAATAGCCTAGCATATTATTATAATAATTGATGAGTAGTAAATGATGAGTAATAAATTGTGGTCTAAACCGAGATGGTTCTGTTCCTTTTCTCTCTCTCCTTCCTTCCCCAAAGTAACCAATGGCGGGTTCGGCAGCAAAGGAATTTGCTACTTAATGCTGTATGAAAACATAGTCTTTATTGATTAGAATGGAAACACCGGAGAGCCGGTGGGCAAAATAGCTGCATGGTACAAGGCCATTTGCAAAGAGAAGATTCCCGTTCTCTCTTTTATGCAGTGATGTAGGGAGGTTCCTGAGAGTGATGTAAATTAAGATAAGGACTCTCTTGTTATCTTTTGAGTAGAGACAGAAGTCTCTTCCCAAAAAGGAATTTCCTGATGCCATTTGGTCTATCTGAGCAGATTAGAATGGGGGCTGTAAAACCCTGGCCATCTCAGATAGCCCAAACTAGTTTGACCAGATCTTGTATCAAAGATCCAAGTCCCAAAGGAAGTTGGAGATCAAACAAAGAATACCAAGGGGCTACCGCCCTCAACATAATGAGGGAAAGAAAAGGGGGAACCCCATTCTCAGTGCATAGATAATAAGAGAATCCCATGAGGCACAGTGTCCCCTGTAAATGAATTTACAGGCCTGAAAACCTAGATTGATAAAAAAAAAGGTTTATTGTAGGAATTTGGAAGTAAAGCTCAGTTAGAAAGACGCCAGGGCCAAAGGTGGCTGCTGGGTGGGCAGGAACCCTTACATGGTGGGAAAGATACCATGTGTTGGTGGGGAGGGCTCCTGCAAAGAGGGCTTCGGCTTGGCCCCCTTTTATACCCAAAAAGAGATGGGTGATACCCCCAAGTTCTTGGCGAGCTTTTCAGTTAGCTCAGATCAGGTGAGGGCTGGGGGAAGCTGAGCTGATAGTGGGGGCTGGGCCCGGATATTCAAAAGGGTGCTTTTGACCAGGATTTGTGAATCAAGGTCAGCCATGGGCAGTCAGAGAGGAATGTTAAAGGGACCTCAACCCCCATCAATATTTCAGTCAGAACTTTATCTTCTTTCTCAATTCTTATTGTGAATCTCTTTATTTTACCATTCAATTCAGATATCAACCATTGGGAGACAAATCGGCTTAGTGACATAGTAGAATTACATAGACTAACTCCAAGTCCAGTTCTTTGTGCACTATGGCACTACTTTCAGATAAGCTAATTCCTCCAAGGAGTGTGTTACCAACCTCTTTTTCATTGAGTTGCTAAGAAATAGGGGGTACCCCAAAGATCCCTTGTGGCAAAAGTTCAGATTCGTAGTATCCCAATGGACACAAGATGGATGCTTTTACTTTCTCCTCCACCTTGGGTATGGCACAATGTAAAGAGTGATGCACATGAAATCAAAAGATCTGAATTCAAATCCAGTTCTTTTAAGTCCTATCTTTACAATTTAGGGCAAATTCTTGGGTGTCAGTTTCTTCATCCTTAAAATGAAAGGATTGGACTAAGTGAACTCTGAGGTCTTTTATAAGTCCAAATCCTAAGATCTTGGAACATCCTAGGCCTACCCCAATGAACAGTTCCATAAATACCTTGATTGTGTCTTGTTAAGTATTAACCCTGATTTCTTGAAAAAAGAAAAAAGTTTATTTAGCAGTGAGGCAGCACCATGGATAGAGCACTGGAACTAAAGTCAGAAAGACTAGTCTGAATTTATACCTAGTCTTTCAGACAGTCACTAGCTGTGTGACCCTCAGCAAGTCATTTATCCATTGTCTACTTCAATTTCCTCATCTGTAAAATGGGAATAAGAGTAAAGCTTAAAGAGTTATATAAAGATTAGCCATTTATTAGTTTTATTCATACAAGGCCGACAGATAGTTTAAAGTATCCAGGAAGTATACAATGAAAAATCAGGACCAGTTTCTTTTTTGTCCTCAAGAGTGCCCTTTATGAAGAATAAATGAGTAAATATTCTATATTTACTCTAGTAAATGTGCTAGCTTCAGCTCATATTATTGATTTCTTCCTCCCGTTTTTCCCCTTTCTTCAACAAGACCCATCAGTAATTGATAAGAACTCATTCTCACTGAGCCTGCTGTTCGATTTTAACAGACCTGGGCTTGACATGGATCATTAGCTTAACAATCTCTTTTATTTTTATTGAGCCTCTAAATAAGAATTTTTTTCATTTGGAAAGTAAGGACCCAACAAGAGTTCGTTCTGAAACAGCCTTCATGCTATTAAAGCAGTAAAATTTGAAAAAAAAATCTGAATATCTTATTAAATCAATACACAAATATGATAATATTCTATATGGTACATGCCTGTAAGTCTCTGCTTTGGGAATACTAAGATTCTTGAATTTGACAATTCTAAGTTGTAGTAGGACTAAAGTGGTTCCATTACCAAAATCATGTATCTTAAGAAGCAGAGCATTACCAACATATAAAGGATGTCTGCCTACGTAAGAAATTTAGCAAATCAAAGCTTCCTTGATTGTCAATATTGGGATAGGGCTTTGGAGAGACCACTCATTTTTCATCTGGACAAGGTAGGGAGATCCAGTCTCAGATAATGATGGTGATGATAATAATTTGCTATTTGCAATGCACTGTATTAGTCATTGAAGAAAATACAAAAATAAATGGGACAGGGTGACAGAATTGCAGAATCTTAGACTTGGAATGGAATTTAGGGATCTTCTGGTTAAACCCATACCAAAAGAGCAATCCCTTCTGCAAAGTTCCCAACCAAATGGTCAATCAGTTTGCTGGAAGGCCCCATGTGAGGGACAGTCCATGCCACTTTTGAATAATGATAGTTGTTAGAAAGATATTCTTTACAATAAATCTAGACTTGTATCTTCTTCCCTTTGGGATGAAATGGAACAAATTTAATTATTCTTCCTCATGATAGTCCTTCAAATATTTGAAAACAGTTATTTTCCCTTTTCCCCTTTCCCCTAGTCACCATTTTTCCTCCTCCTGGTTAAATATCCTCATTTTCTTTGATTGTTCTTCATATATAGCATGGTCATATGCTGTGTCTATCCATTAAAATTCCCCAGATAGAGTCCCTAAATCTTTTCATACAGATTCTTCTCTAATCACATTTTCTTCATCTGTACTTGTATATTTTGAAATGATATATAAAATGAAGTGAACAGAAATAGAAAAGTAATTGTCATTATAGCATCAATATTGTGAAAATGAACAATTTTTAGGACTTTTCTAAACTAGTGAAGGAGGAAATGAAAAGAACAAAGAGAAAACTTTATAAAACATCAGTATAAAATCAACATTAAAAAATTAAGCTTTGATAAATCTAATGACCATTCATGATTCCCAGAGGGCTGATAAAAATGCTGTCTATTAGAAGAATATGATTATTTTGGGGTAGAGAATGAGACATAAATATTTTTTGTAAAAGCATTGGGAAAATTTGTTTTGTCTTATCTGTCTGTACATATTTTTTAAAAGAAATTTTCTTTTTGTAAATTGTGTGAGGAAATGAGAAAAAAAAAGAAAAGGGAGAGTACTACAATGTGAAATGTTACATGAGCTTTCAGATGAAGTCATTGTGTTATTAAATTTACCCGAATGTTTTAATTTATTACAAGATATCTCTCACAGAATGGGAGAGGGATCTATAGATATTTATAATATAAAAACAAAATATATCTGGAAAACTGAAAAAAATCAATCTAAATGTTATAAGGAAAGAGATCATGTAATACCTTATTATAGTAATTCAGATGATAAATGGTTTGGTCATGAACCATGATGGTGGCACTATAAATTAAGTAAAGGGGATGAATGTTAGCGATATTGTGGAGATGTTATCAACAAAAATTTAGTAACTGATTTGTTATGGTATAAGAGAGAAGGAAGAATACAAACTCAACTCTGAGGTATAAAGCCTAGGTGACTGATGGTGCTTTGCATGGAAATAGGGAAGGTGGGATAAAAGGTAGCTTTTGTGGAATGGAATGGATGAGTTGAGTTTAGTACATCCTAATTTTGAAATGCCAGAGTGACATCTAAAAGGGGTGGAATCACAAACATCCAGAGATGTGGGCCTTAAACTCACAGAACAGTCTGGGATGAATATAAATAAGTTTTAAGAGTCATCTACATAAAAGTGACAATCCAAGGATTAGGAACAGAAGATATTGGCAAGGTGAGAAAGTGTAAAGAAGAGATGGGGGCTGAAGATAGGACCTTGATAGGACCTTGAATGATACATACAGTTGAGATACTTAGCTTTTCTTAGAGTACTTTTACACTCTCTCTTACCCCTACCACATACTTCCTTGTAGCAAACTAAATTGTTTATATACTATCTCTCCCCTATTAGTTTGTAGTCTCCCCAAGAACAGAACCTATGTCATTCTTCATCATTGAATCTCTTGGACATTCCCTCCCACATAATTGGCACTTAATAAAAGCTTATTGAATTGAACTAAGAAAGTCAAAAGGGCTATGCCATCAGATTAGAGACATCATTTCCAGCTGGAGAAATCACAGGAAGCTTCTTGGAGAGAATTGCATTTGAGCTGCATCTTGAAATATTGGTAAAATGTCAGTGGGCAGAAATGAGTAAAAGAGTCACTACTATAGTAGTCTTGTTAAAGGACAATTAGAGTGTGTTCAGTGTTCAGTATATTCAGTTATGTGTACATGTACTTTTGGTAAATAGTGTTCTCAAGGGATATTTATAATTTGGTTCTAAAAAGGTCATTCTGGAGAATTCTATAAAAAAGAATACCCTCCTTTTTTTTTTTTTTTCAAATAAGTAAGATGATAACCTTCTCTGCTTATAATTGCTGGTTAATTTCAGCTGATAATTATTTCATTAACTATATCTCCTTTGCACAGAACAAGAGATTTCTTGTGCTCCCTGTAGAATTCCCCTTCAAGATCATTATCCCCAAGAGATTTTTTCCTTTTTAGGGCTTAGAGGAAATACAATGTACTAAATAATCTCTCTCTAAAAATGTTTTTGGAAGGTTGACAGAAAAGGATTGTAGTGGAAATATGCTTCCTACTTGCACAAGAGATCAAAAGATTTGTCTGGGCATAATTTAGCACTAAGAATCAATTGGTCAACTAGTCAACATTTATTTAACACCTACTATGTGCAAATCAATGTGCTAGTTAGAGCTACAAGTATAAAGAATCAAACAATCTGTCTTCTCAATGAACTTATGATGGTGGAGAGTTAAGGGGAAATAAGTACACATAAATATAAAAAGATTTTAAATTAAATTAAATTATTTCAAATTAATATTGTTATCTTGGAATCTCTTTCTGACCAGGTGTTTAGTTCCTTTACCATCCCTGTACACTAGGAGCTCATACTGCTTCTGCCTCCACCACCTCCAGGCAGCACTAGACATAGGAATGACCAACTAACACTGCTTTCCATCAAAAAGAACAAAGGAAATATTAACCCTTGCAGCTGAATCATTATACGTCAGAAATTCTATCTCCAATATTCTCCAACAAGCAGTCTTAGGATAGTATATTATGTAATCTACAAATGGGAACCTACAGATCTGTGGTTATAGCATCTAGGTCCTCAAGCATCCCATTTCATTTTCAGATAATTCTAATTGATTGAGAAAAGATGGTCTTTAAGCTTTCTGCTGAACATTTATAAGATTTCTATGTACCAAATAAGTAAAAACCCACTTGACTGATTTTAATCTTCAAAGTATTGTATTAACCAAATATCAGATCTCATTTATAATCTGAAAGCTATTTTCCATATGTAATTTTAGGGAGGAAGGTCCCAGACTCTTCTATTTGCTCATATATTTTCCAATTTTCTTGCCATTGCTATTGTTCTATCTGCACTAGCATTATCGGCCTTCGTGACCCAATAGAAGAGGCTCTCTCTCAGTGTCTTTGCATAGCATCTAGGCCAGACAAAGAATCACTGAGAAAATTCCTCTTAATGATGGTGACCTCAGATTATGTCAAGTTTGATAGAATCAATTGGTCTCTCGCTGAGATAAGATCATAGTAATAACTTCCAAAGCCCATCATTTTACTAATAACATTTTCATTGAGTTGTCAAATGTCTGAGAATCATGGCATCCCACAATCTTAAAAGAATCAAAATGCTGACAATAGAAAGCCATATGGGTGGCTTTAGGAGTGTGCCTAAGGAGTGATATAAAAAGCATCAAGGCCACATATAAGAGAAAAAGGAGAGAGGTCAGTCAGCAAGCATAAGAAAAAACAGATAGAAGCTTCGGTGATCTTTAAAACATTTTTTAAAAATAGAAGATGGTCCCAAGGACATTGGGTGAATCTTCTGTGTCAGACTTAAGAAAAGACAAAAAATACCCAAAATAAATATAGGATGAAACTCATTCATGATTATGGGTATCGTATCCACATCAATCAGATTATTTAAAATTTAATTAAAACATCATAGAATATGAATATACCACTTCAAATGAGGCACTGTTAATATATATTAGTTTTGTTTGCTATAGCAAATATTAATGATATCATAATTCCCAATATCATAATTAGGAGAAAGTGTGGTTTCTTGGTCAGAAGTGGTAATTGTTTACTTGTTTCAGTCATGTTTTACTCTTCATGATCCATTTCGGGTTTTCTTGGCAAAGATACTGAAATGGTTTGCCATTTTCCTTCCCCAACCCCTTTTATAGATGAGAAGACTAAGGCAAAGTGTTTTGGCCAGGGTCAGACAACTAGTGTCTGAGTCTGGATTTGAACTCAGGACTTCCTGACTCCAATCCAAGCATTCTATGCATTGCACCATCTAATGCCCCAGTAGTCAGACAACCAAGATTCAAATCCTGATTTGCACACTTAACCATTTTTGTGAATTTGGGCAAAGCACTTTGCCTCTTTGCGTCTCAGTTTATTTTAATTACAACAAGAGAGGGTTAGATGTGTTGACCTCAAAGTTCTTTTCCAGCTGTATATCTGATCCTATGATTTTATGTTATCAGGTATTACTTGACAGATATGATAGATAGCCAAGCCAATATCCTATCTTTTTCAAGAAGCCTTTTCTAGTCCTTAAAGTTCAGGCTTTCCTCCTGTGATAATCTATAATTTATCCTGCATTATAATGCTTTTGCATACTCTATTAAACTCTATTAAACTGTGTGCGTCTTGAGAGCAAGGTCTACTTTTAACTTTGTTTGTATTCTCAGGACTTGGTACTGTGTGCCTGGTCCATAGAAGATGCACAATAAATGTTTATTGACTTGTCACCCTAGCATGAGAAAAAGAGAAATAGATCAGCTGCCAGAAGGCAAGGGTTGCAATCCCACCTCTATGTTTTAAAAATTAGATGACCTTAGAAAATTGATTAGCTTATGTAAATCTCACTTTCCTCCTATTTAACATGAGACTAATATCTGTTCCAAAATACCAATCAAGATATTGAGATGGAAAGCTTTTGCAAATAATAACATGCCCTGCCATTGAGGTATAACCAATCATTGCCACTGGAAAACATTTAAAATTTTTGTTCCTTTCTGACTTACAAAATGTATCTTTCTGCAGAGTATAAGTCTAACTACCCTGGCATAATTTTTCAATGCTTAAACAACCTACATGAATTTAATGCAAATCAAAATGACACCAAAGAGTTACTAATAAATGCATAATTAAAGGGTTTTTATATGATCAAATCACAGCAAAATATATGCTTATCTATAGATACCTAAAATACAAGCACAGAAACTAAATAGTTTGCATTCTTCTTTTGTTCTTAAAAGAAAGCTTTTCAAAGGTCTTTCAGCACAAGGTTGTTTAAATACCATGTATTTGGATTTGTCATTTGCTTGTACTAAAATGTGATCATCATATTTTCTTTGCTGTTGGAAGAATCCTCTGTAGCATACTAATTGCTATCAGCAACTGGCATTTACTTTGAATAGGAACAATTGATGAGCTGTAAGAATAATTCAGAAGACATAGAACCAGAAGTGCACAAATGTCCAGATTGCTGCTATATGGTGTGGATGATGATGACTTTTTTAGGCTATACCTGGGTGGCGATCCTCTACTACTTGAAGTGAATCTAATTGCCTGTGGAATTATTTCCAGGCTGTGAAAAAAAAAATCTCACCAGGATGTGATCCCTTATTTTCTCAACATTTTCATATTGACCTCTTAAACAAAGACAAAATGACCCTCAGTCCTCTATAGCTTTTTTTTTTTTCTTTTCTGAATCTTCAAGAAGTTTCATACCACAGCAAAAAGTTGGGGATGACTTGGGGATGGGTAATGTTCATTTAAAATCATTCAGCTTTTAGGCCTCCTATAAACATTTACTGGAGAAGGAACTGGCAAACCACTCCAGACTACAGTATTTTTGCCAAAAATAATTCCAAATGAGGTCACAAAGGGGAGGACATAACTGAACAATAACACATAAACATTAATTTAGTTGTTGTTACTTTAAATGTGAAAACTTATCTAGTGATGAATTGGTAAACCTAGAATTATAAAATCATGAATCTGGAACTGGAAGAGATATGGATCAATCTACTCCAACCTTCTCATTTTTCATATAAGAAAATTGAGATCCAGGAAGATTTATTGCCTTACCCAAAGTTACACAATTAGGGTCAAAGGTAAGACTTGAACCTAGGTCCTCTTAGTTCATAATCTGTATTATTTCCTCTGTAAAAAATAAATCTTATTCATCTTAACACAATGTGAGAAATGTGAGAAAAAACTCTCAAATAAAGAGCGACATTAGCAAAAATGACCTTGTTATCAATGTCAGCTACAGAAAATGTTTATAAAGCAAAATGTTCTGGAAATAGTTATTCTTCTCTGTTAAAGGATAAGACCAAAATCTTGTCATTGTAGATATTTTTCTTGCTAATTGGGTAACATGCACAATTGGAACACTGCTCAGAGCAATCGGACTTTGTCGTCCCTTGTTAGCAAGTAAAATCTCTGTTTCGTTTATGTGATTGGACTCAATTAAGTTTATTGTCAAATGAAACCAAGAGACAAAGGGAAATTGTAACCAAATAGGATAGTTCATAAATAAAATAGTTTGCATTGGTTTTATTTTTATGTCCAAAGGCAATAAGTTACATCATTTCAGGGGACATTTATTGATCTTGTATTGTGTGCTCCTACTAGGCATTTGCAAAAAGACTACCATAAAGATGATTATAACTTATATTCCAATATTTGTTGCAAATGATGCAGCAGATGAGAATGAGGATCACATTTTGTAAAGAACTCAAATTATATCAAATTAACTTGGGTGAAAAGCAGCATGATATAGTGGTAGGGTGCTAGAGTTGAAGTCAAGAAGGTCTCTTTCCAAATCTTACTTCTGATAACTTAACTAGCTTGCCTTGAATATTACTTGCTCTGCCCAAGTTTTGGACTCATAGCAGGTACTTAATTAACATTTATATAATTAACTAGAACATATGGCTTTGGTGACTTAAAGCATACATGTAGTTCTTAATCTGGGGAACCTGAACAAGGATAGGCTAAATGTGCTAAAGCTCATCTGTTGGTTTATTTTATATAAAGCAGTATTGAAAAAACAGCATGGTTATTTGGACTTGACGGATTTGATTTTTTGTATTACCATGAATACTGTCATTATAATTGACTTGGCTGGCTTCCTGTAAGCAGAGACATGAAGAGCTGTACTTGGCATTATATCCTTGATAAGTTTTTATTTATATTTGGTAAAGAAGAGGTTTTTTTTTTTTTTTTTTTTTTTTTTTTTTTTTTTTACAAATGACCTAATCTCTACAAATCCTCACTTGGCATTTATAATCCTATGAACCTATCCTAAAATATATCTAATCATGGATAAATCATACAATGATATTAATGCTAGTGGCATTGATAATAGTAAGACTGAGGAAGAGGAGAAAGAGAAAAAAAAAAAGATCATATCTCATTTAACTTTTCTTGCTTGACTTGTACTATTATTTAGACACGTAGACAGATTATGATCTGTGTTGATAAAAGAAATACCCATACCAGGCATTCCCTACACTGAAAAAATCATGGATTTTTCATGTATTTAAATATACTTTGATACTTGTTGAATTTAATGCATTTATGGGCATAAATAAGGACAAAAACAATATGCTGGAAAATATGGCTTGAAGCACAAAGAAAGTGAAGTCAAACAGTGGTCTACAAGAAGCTTCATGTCTCTATGTAGTGAATGCCTTTAAGAAAAAAATTGGAAGTAGCAGGTATAGGAAGGATCAAACAGCAAAAATAAAAAGTAATTACATTTTAACAAATTGGAAATGAGTTATTATTATTGTGAAAATAATACTTGTTAGAACAAAGGAGGAAAATCAAAATTATTGGAAAACCAGAAAAAAACATAGGAAATTCAATTAAAATAATGTCAACTTGATCTACTTAAGCTGTTGACATTGAGAAATCAAGAGTGAATGGAAGAAAAGACATCAACACAGATTATAACTGTTTCTTAAAATAATTTAACTTATGTAAATCAATTGTCATACAAGAGAACAAAAACCTAGGAACAACTCTAGATCTTGAGTACTTTATCTCCTATGAAAACAAAGCAATCAAGAAAATTCACAATTTCGAATATGAATGTATAGGTTAATTTACACAAGAGGAAAGTGAAAGATTGTAACCAGCATCACCTCATAAAACAATTGAGAAGCAGTGAAGTTAAAAAATATTTTAAAGAAAGCTTGGTAGGAGATTCTAAGGTTTCCAAGATTTCCGAGGAAGGTCAGGATGAAGGCATTTATGAAGCAAACTTAAAGGATAACAGATTTTTAAAAAATAGAAGAGATATTTAAATTTTTTCATTTTTTTTCATCTTCAAGGACAAGAGATACACCACATTTGCAATTTAATGCAACAGTCCTAATATGCTTATGGAAGAAGTAGATATGCCATTGAAAAAAACAAAACAAAACAAAAAAAATAGGAAAAGCAATTGGATTAGACCAAGTATAAACAAAAGAAAACTATACTTCCTCCTCACCCTATATATTCAATCAGTTGCCAATTTTTTTCTTTTCAATGTCTTCAATATCTCCTTGGTCAGATCTCTTCTCTCCATTCATGTAACCAGTACTTTAATTTGGCCCTCATCACTTCTTACTTGGATTATTTTCCTGACTTCTTAATTGACTTTCCCTCTCTCTCCACACATTAGTCTTTCCTCCAAATATCCACCAAGTGATTTTCCTTAAGTGCAGAACCGATCATGTCATTCCCCCTACTCAATAAACTTCAGTTCTTCCTAGTACCTCTCAGATAAGTATATAAATTATTCTGTTGAGCTTTTAAATCTTTTATAAACTGACCCCAAACTATCTTTTTAGTTTTTCTGAACATTATTCCTTTCTCCTCTGTTCATTCCTCAAACAGCTTCTTACAATCTGTGATTTCCTTCTAGGCTTAGACCAAGTTCCACCTCCCACTGAAAGCCTTTCCAGATCCACCTATTTGTTAGTCTTCTCCTCCTCAACAGAAGAATGTGTATATGTATCTGTTTATCTATTTTATTCTTCCCACCCTCACAGCCCAGAAGAATTTAAATTCTGTGAGGTCTTTTTGTTTTATCTCCATAGCCATTGCCTACAAGCAAATCAGTAAAAAAACAAACAAACAATAAAACAATACTTTGATCCACATTCAATCTTCATAATTCTCTCTCTGGATGTGTATGGTACTTACTACCCCAACTGATGAACTCAATGATGAAGTGATGATTCAATTTCCAGTTCCTTTCCACTACAAAAAGGATTGCTAAAACATTTTTACACATGTGGTTCTTTCTCCTCTTTTATGATCTCTCTGGAATATAGACCCTTTTGAGATACTGCTGGATCAAAGGGTGCGCACAGTTTGATAATAGTTGGGCACAGTTCTAAAATGATCTTCAGAATGGTTGGATCATTAGTAATGAACATTTTTGGAATGCAAAGTTTTCGCTGTTTTATGTCTGATTTGATTTTAATAAGCAGAAGTTCACCAGAGTTATCTCTATTGTATATTTTAAGGAATCTTTTTATGATTTTTGCATAACTATGGAAGACACATTGTTAGAGAAGATATGTTAAATCAAAATTTGCTTTACTGAATTAGATGCTTTTTTATAGTCAATGAGCAATGAATGTAATTGAGGTCCTACATTCTTTATGCCTTTAAGTCAGTTGTACAATTATTATAACAGTACATTGGAGATAACTACTGAAACACAGGAAGGGATTCTGAAATTCTCCCCTACTCAAGCCTCTGGAAGTCATTGGACTGTGACTGATATAGTAACTCTCTTTCATATCTGTTTGGGAGGGGAGACTTGAAGTCTCATGAAAAGTGAGAAATACATATTGGCACAATAGCTTAGACACATAGTATGAGAAATAGCGGCTCTACTTCCTGCCTTGGAAATAGCCTCTTCCCCCAAACATCTTCAGCCATTCAATAACTAGGATGAATGAAAGAGAAGATAAAAGGCTGATATACTGAAACTACTACAGAATGAGGATGCCTCCCTTAACTTACTCTGGCCCTTGTGGCCCTTTGCCTCATTCCTTATTTTTTAAAGAGTCTGTTCACTTTCTGTATTTTGCTAGATTGTGTTGTTGAAAGGCAATATTTCTCTAAAATATAATTATTTTGTATTTGTGTTCTTGAGGGATTAAAAGCCTTGAGTGGGATTATGGTTTGAATGAGAGGGAGGGAGAGAGTGACAGAGAGAGTGACAGAGAGACAGAGACAGAGAGACAGAAACAGAAAGAAAGAGAGACAGAGAGACAGAGACAGACAGACACACAGAGAGAGACAAAGAGACAGAGAGAGAGAGGTAGACAGAGATAGAGAAACAGGAAGAAAGAGAGAACCCTGGGATTTTCTCAGCTTGGAACATAAATCAAATCATGTTATTATAGCCTCCTCCTAAAGGAAGTAAAAAGATCTAATGAATCTGGATTGGTTTGTTGTTGTTCAGTTATTTCTGTCATGTTTGATTCGTTGTGACCCCATTTGGGGTTTTCTTGGCAAATATGCTGGAGTGGTTTGTCATCTCCTTCTGTAGCTTATTTTACAGTTGAGGAAATAGAAGGAAAACAGGATTAAGCAACTCTCCCAGTGCTATGCTGCTAGTAAGTGTCTTAGGATGGATTTGAAATCAGGCCTTTCCAATTCCAAACCCAGTGCTCCACTGTGCTACCTAGCTGTCCCGTATCTAAACGTATACCTAGACTTAAAACTCTCACTATATTCTAGTGAGAGTTAGGTTATGGTAAGTAGAAGCAGGAGAAAATCTGCCTTGAGAGGCAGATAAGTATCTGTCTGATGTCTTCTCCTCAGTAGGATAATGTGTCCCATCCTCCCTTTCTTCCAGGCTTAGAATAAAGACATAATAGAAGTCATGTCTTTTGACCCTAAAAGAAATAACTGGAAAAGAGTAGATTCTGACAATGTTGTGGCTTCTCACTGTTGGAGTCCAGTTCCTGTAGTGAATTAAGGGTATGAATTTTCCAAGGCCAGGTGGAGAGTCTTGAATATGAACTCTTCAAAGTTTATTGATTGAGAGACAAAAATATATACTTCAAATGCTCATAGGCTTGATACAAAGTACACTCTTTGAAGTTCCTGTGGTTTTCCCTAACAAACAAGATCTACTGAGATACAAATAATTAAGTCCAGGATTTTGGTTACTTAGACAGAGATGCAAATAGTTGAGATATACATCAGGGTAAAGTTTATCATACCATTGTCTGAAGTATCTTCCTCCCAAATGGCTTTAGTCTCTATTATGGGATGTTTTCCTGTCCTAAATTGCCTTTAATCCAAAAAAGTAGTATTTGCATTTTGCTTCAGTCACTAGATTATTAATTTATTATATCCACATGCAGTCTCTGCTATTTCAATAATAAAAGGGAGTTTTGGTGAGCCAAGTTATTGTAAGATACAAGAACTAGAATGGATTCTTACCTCTTGACCCTCTACATCTCATAATCATGGCAGTACCAATCTTCTAGGAAGTCCTGATGACTATCCATCAAAATACTTACTTAAGCTTTTTGGCTCTCCTAAGATTTCAATTTTCTTGAAAAGAAAATGTGGTTACTTCAGCTGCATCAGTTTCAGGGCTCCATGAGGCTTGAGTGATGGAGATGCTAAAAACCCTCCGTTCACCCATAGACATTGTTTCCTGTGCCCTGCATCTGCTGGTTGGGGGAACATGCTAATTATACCTGATACCAGGGAAGTTTAAGATGGGTGAATTGCTTAAGCTCAAGAAATCTGAGCTACACAGTAAGGCTAAAGTCAATTTCATATATGCAATGAATCTAACATCAAAATGGTGGGGCCCCAGGAATGAGTGACCCCCAGGATTCCTAAAGAAGATGAATTGGCCTAATTTTGAAATGGAACAGATCAAAATCTGAAGCTTTAGATATCATATCCATTTAGTTAGTATGAAATTACATTTGTGAGCAGAGGTGATTTCTAGTTTCTTTTGTTCTTAATATTTTTGGGACTGATTTCCATTAGTTAAACTTCTTTAGGAAATGGTGGATAATGAGTGACAATGTCAGTTCCTTTATCCATTTTCCAGCATCCAGTTTGTTTAAATAGGTAAAGTTGAAAATCTTTTAATTTCCTACATTATTGTTGCATTATTTCTCCTCATTAGCTATTGAACCATATGCTTAACCCTACAATTTAGTGAACTGATGGGAATTGATTCCTACATCAGTAAGCAATTTTTTTCTTGTATGTTAAGATAGAATCATTTCCAGTTTTTGATACATTATTTGGTATACAGCATATCAAGTATCTGATTTTTTCTAAATTTATTATGTCCCTAAAAGAATATATCTCTTTCATGATGAAAATCAATGGAATAAAAAATGGTACAGTATGTAGTAATTTGCTTTATAGGCAACTTTCCAAAATTGTTTGTCTTCTTTAAAGTGAGATATGCCTTTATAAAGATTCAGGACGGGGAAGCTGAAGGATTTTACAGTTATAAACCAAGACAATGTTTTCTTTAAATACTATTTAGAGTTTATCAGAAGGAAACAACATTTGCCTCCCAACTTATGGCAAAAATCTTGACAACTTAATATCCTGCCACCTATTGTCTGTTCTCTTTTTATTTCCCTTAGGGTCCTAATTCCTCAAACAAATCCTCCTAGCAACCTAATAGTTATCTTATTCTTGGCCATTATGCCTCTTACTGAATTTTTCTCAGATCTCTGTTTTTTCAGGGTTACCAGAAAAGACTTGTAGAGAGAGGCAGAACTGCTCACTCTAATCACAACCGGAAAAGCACAGCCCAATCTCCATTGTTTGAAATACCAGTCACTGGATCTAATGCATCTTTGTTCTTTGTTCATTTTCAGACCGCCTCTTGTTTCTGTTATGAGTTTTATGGTTCTGTTTAATTTTACTTGGGTCTATGTGCTGCTCACCTTTCTTTAGTGGGAATAAAATCTGCTTTTATTTCTAAAGGGCTCAATGAGCTTTTATCTTCCTGATTCACTTTTGTTTATGAACAGAAAATGGCAGGTCAGGGACACACTTGGTAGAGATGCTATTTAGATCTGTGCAGGAATGCATAATCACATAATAGGGATGGATAGAATAAAGAGGTATATGAAGGTAATCAAAAAGCAAAATGGGCAGTTCAAATGAAGGAAAGGTTGCAAATCTCTCCTGTCCCTATTTAAATCTGAAAACATAGTTTCTCAGGATTCTCCATTTTCTTCCACTCCACTGTTCAGTATGCTATAATGTACATGAAGCCCATTTTTATATTTAGTAACATAATTAATGATTACAAATGTGTTTTTAATTATTTCAATGTTTTTGACTTCTTAGAACTTACTCTTTTTCAGAAAAATCCATCTATGTTTATTCATATCAGGGTTAATATTAGATTTTGGTGCCTTACATATATCATAGTATCACTCGTAAATAGGCACCTAATGAATTTTTTTTGTGATGGTCATGATGATGATAGTAAAGATTTATCAACCAATTAATATAGGTTTATTAAGGATCTACTATGCACCAGGCATTGTGCTAGGTTCTAGGATTACAAAGAAAAAAAGAATCAGCACCTGCCCTCAAGGAGCTTACAAGGAACTGGGAGGAGTTATTTACACACATATGTATATAGATAATAAATACAAGATAGTTTGGGAAGAGAAGAAATTAGTAATTGGGGGAGTCAAGAAAGAATTCATTATTGAATTGATTCTTTTATATATATATAGGATATTTTATTTTTCTAAATACATGCAAAGATATTTTTCAATGTTCTTCTTTGCAAAAGCAAATTTTTTCCTTCTCTTTTCTTCCTCCTCCTAAGACAGCAAGCAATCCATTATAGATTAAACATGTACAAGTCTTCTAAACATATTTCTATATTTGTCTTGCTGCACAAGAAAAATCAAATCAAAAGAGAAAAATCCACAAGAAAAAATTCAAGCAAACAATTAAAAGCAACTGTTATGGGCCAGAACTTGAAACAAGGTGCTAAGTCAGTGGAATTTACAGAGACAATGGTTATTTAGCATGGTGCTTAACAGTTCTCTAGTTCAGTACATGTACTTAGTACTTACTATAGTTCTACAAGATTCACACCTTGAATTAGAGTGAATATAAGCTCAAACAAACTCAGCCAGAATCAGAACTAGATGACAGAGACCTTGGTGGCAGTTTTCCTGCCTCTCCCACAGAAACCAAGACACATTCAGGAGATCTTAAGAAGCTGGCAGAAGCAGAGAAGACAAAGGACAGGTGGCAGGAGCTTAAGCTCTTGCAACCAAGGAGAGAGATAAGTCTCTAAGAAAGCTAATTGGGCCCCAGGAAAGGAGAAAAGACTTAGAAAGAGACAATAAAAGATTTGGACTTTAACCCCTGGCTACTCATGTGGTGATTACTGAACTGAAATGAAGGCTGCTCCGGAGGCCCCAAGAAAACCCCAACAAGAGAACATTACATTTTAGGGAGAATATTACAAACAATAACAACAACAAAAGGTGACAATACTATGCCTTGAGCCACATTTAGTCTCCATAGTTCTCTCAGATGCAGATGGCAAGCCTATTGGAATTGCCCTGAATTATCTTTTCATTGAAAAGAGTCCATAAGGGTTGATCATCACATAATCTTGAAATTACTGTATACTTCACAGTACAATGTGTACTGTGTACAGTGTTCTCTTGTTTCTACTCCACTTAACATCAGTTCATTTAAGTCTTTCCAGGCTTTTCTAAAATCATCCTGTTCATCATTTGTTATAGAATAATAATATTCCATTACATCCACATACCATAACTTATTCAGCTATCCCCCAACTGTTGAACATATTCAATTTCCATGAATTGATTTCCCCCCCTCTTTTTAAAAATTTTATTTTTCTTGAGGTTTTTTATTAGAGTGGGAGATCTATGTTTTCTTTCACAACATGATTTTTTATTAATTAAAACTTTTTATTTACTAAGCATATGCATGTAAATAAAAAGTTTTAATTAATACAAAATCATGTTGTAAAAAATTAATAAAAATACCAAAGCATATACATGGGTAATTTTTCCAACAATGACCCTTGCATAACCTTTTCTTCCAAATTTTCTCCTCCTTCCCCCCACTCCCTCCCCTAACTGGCAGGTAGTCCAATACATGTTAAATATATTAAAATATATGTTAGATACAATATATGTATACATATTTATATAGTTATCTTGTTGCACAAGAAAAATCAGAACAAGAAGGAAGAAAAAGAAAAACAGAAAGAAAACAAAATGCAAGCAAATAACAGAGAGAATGAGAATATGTTGTGTTTCATATTCTCTTCCCATGCTTCTCTCTCTGGATGTAGATGGCTCTTTGTAACTGCACAAGTGGAATTGGTTTGAATCATCTCAATATTGAAAAGAGCCATTTCCATAAGAATTGATGGTTGTATAGTTTTGTGGTTGCCGTGTATAATGATCTCCTCGTTCTGCTCATTTCACTTAGTATCAGTTCATGTAGGCCTCTCCAAGTGTCTCTGAAATCATCCTGCTGGTTGTTTCTTACAGAACAATAATATTCCATAGCATTCATATACCATAATTTATTCAGCCATTCTCTAATTGATGGGCATCCACTCAGTTTCCAGGTTCTTGCCACTACAAAGAGGGCTGCCACAAACATTTTTGCACATGTGGGTCCCTTTCCCTCCTTTAAGATCTCTCTGGGATATAATCCCAGTGGAAACACTGCTGGATCAAAGGGTATGCACAGTTTGATAACTTTTTGAGCATAGTTTCAAACTGCTCTCCAGAATGGTTGGATCCATTCACAGTTCCACCAACAATGTATCAGTGTCCCACTTTTCCCACATCCCCTCCAACATTCATCATTATCTTTTCCTGTCATCCTAGTCAATCTGACATGTGTGTAGTGGTATCTCAGAGTTGTCTTAATTTGCATTTCTCTTATCAATAGTGATTTGGAGCACCTTTTCATGTGGTTACAAATGATTTCAATTTCTTCATCTGAAAATTGTCTGTTCATATCCTTTGACCAAATCCATTGGAGAATGGCTTGAACTATTACGAATTTGAATCAATTCTCTATATATTTTAGAAATGAAGCCTTTATCAGATCCTTTGGATGTAAAAATGTTTTCCCAGTTTATTGCTTCCCTTTTAATCTTGTCTGCATTAATTTTTATTGTACAAAAACTTTTTAACTTAATATAATCAAAATTATCTATTTTATGATCAATTATGATCTCTAATTATTCTTTGGTCACAAATTCCTTCCTTCTCCACAAATCTGAGAGATAAACTATCCTATGCTCTTCTAATTTGCTTATATCATTCTTTATGTCTAGATCACGAACCTATTTCATGGTTCTATCTTGGTATATGGTGTTAGGTGTGGATCTATGCCTACTTTCTGCCATACTTGTTTCCAATTTTCCCAGCAGTTTTTGTCAAATACTGAATTCTTATCCCAAAAGGTGGGGCTTTTCAATTTGTCAAATACTAGATTTTTATGGTCATTGGCTATTTTGTCCACTGATCAACTAATCTATTTCTTAAAACCGGTACCAAATGGTTGTGATGACAGCTGCTTTATAATATAGTTTTAGATCATGTACAGCTAGGCCATCTTCATTTGCTTTTCTCTTCATCAATTCCTTTGAAACTTTTGACCTTTTATTCTTCCAGATGAATTCTTTCTAGTTAGGCAAATTAATTTCTTGGGAGATTAATTGGTATAGCACTAAATAAAGAGATTAGTTTAGGGAGTATTGTCATCTTTATTATATTCACTCAACCTATACACAAGCACTTGATATTTTCCCAATTGTTTAGATCTAACTTTATTTGTATGGAAAGTGTTTTGTAGTTTTGCTCATATAGTTTCTGATGTTCTTTAGCAAATAAATTCCCCAATACTTTATATTATCAATAATTATTTTAAATGGAATTTCTCTTTGTATCTCTTGCTGTTGGATTTTGTTGGAGATGTATAACAATGCTGATGATTTGTGTGGGTTAATTTTGTATCCTGCAGCTTTGCTAAAGTTGTGGATTATTTCTACTAGCTTTTTAGTTGATTCTCTGGGGTTCGCTAAGTATACCATCATACTATCTGTGAAGAGTGATAATTTGGTTTCCTCATTACCTACTCTAATTTCTTTAATCTCTTTTTCTTTTTTTATTGCCAAGGCTAGTATTTCTAATACAATATTGAATAGCAATGGTGATAGTGGGCAATCTTGTTTCACCCCTGGTCTTATTGGGAATGGTTCTAGTTTATTCCTATTACATATGATGCTTGCTGATGGTTTTAAATAGATGTTATTGATTATTTAAGGAAAACTCAATTTATTCCTATACTCTCAAGTATTTTTAGTAGGAATGGGTGTTGGATTTTATCAAATGCTTTTTCTTCAACTATTTAGACAATTTTATGGTTTTTTAAAAATTTGGTTATTGATATAGTAAATTATGCTAATAGTTTTCCTAATATTGAACCAGCCCTGCATTCCTGGTATAAATCTTACTTGGTCATGGTATATTATCATGGGGATGATATCTGCAATCTCTTTGGTAATATTTTATTTAAGCTTTTTGCATCAATATTCATTAGAGAGATTGGTCTACAATTTTCTTTTTCTGTTTTCGTCCTACCTGATTTAGGTATCAGTACCATGTCTATGTTGTAAAAAGAATTTGGTAGGAGTCCTTCATTCTCTATTTTTTCAAATAGTTTACATAGTATTGGAGTTAATTGTTCTTTAAATGTTTGGTAGAATTCACATGTAATCCATCTGGTGCTGGGGATTTTTTCTTAGGGAATTGATTAATAGTTTTTTTCTATTTTTTTAATGGGACTATTTAAGTAATTTATTTCCTCTTCTTGTTAATCTGGGCAATCTATATTTTTGTAGATATTCCTCTATTTCACTTAGATTGTCAAATTTGTTAGTATAAAGTTGGGCAAAGTAACTGCTTATAATTACTCCAGTGTCCTCTTCATTGGTTGATAGTTCTCCCTTTTCATTTTTGAGACTCAGAATTTGATTTTCCTCTTTCCTTTTTCTAATCAAATTAACTAAAGGTTTATCTATTTTGTTGGTTTTCTCATAAAACGAATTCTTAGTTTTATTTATTAGTTCAATAATTTTTTTAATTTCAATTTTATTGATCTCCTTTTATTATTAAAATGTCAAGTTTGGTATTGATTGGGGGTTTTATTTTGTTCTTTTTTTAGCTTTTTTAGTTGCAAGACCAATTTATTGATTTTTTCTTTCTCTATTTTATGCAAATAAGCATCTAGAGATATAAAATTTCTTTTTATTACTGCTTTGGCTGCATTCTATAAATTTTGGTATGTTGTCTCATTATTGTCATTCTCTTGGATGAAATTATTGATTGTGTTTGATTTGCTGTTTTCACCCATTCATTCTTTAGGATGTGATTATTTAGTTTCCAATTTCTTTTTGGTCTATTTTCCTCTGGCCCTTTATTGAATGTAATTTTTATTATATCGATCTGAAAAAAATGCATGTACTATTTATGCCTTTCTGCATTTGATTTTGAAGTCTTTATGTCCTAAAATATGGTCAGTTTTTGTATAGGTTCCATGAACTGCCAAGAAGAAAGTGTACTCCTTTCTGTCTCCATTCAATTTTCTCTAAAAATCTATCACATCTAGTTTTTCTAGTATTCTATTAATTTCTTTAACTTCTTTCTTATTTATTTTGTGGTTTGATTTATCTTGTCCTGAGAGAGCAAGGTTGAGATCTCCCACTAATATAGTTTTGCTGTCTATTTCTTCTTGGAATTCTCCTAATTTCTCCTTTAGGAATTTAGATGCTATACCACTTGGTGCATATATGTTTAATATTGATATTGCTTCATTATCTATGGTACCCTTTAGCAAGATACAGTACCCTTTAGCAAGATATAGTTTCCTTTCTTATCTCTTAATTAGATCAATTTTTCCTTTTGCCTGATCTGAGCATAGATACTGCTCCACCTTTTACCTTAAAGGTGTATGTATTGCTTTGCTTTAAATGTGTTTCTTGTAAACAACATATTGTAGGATTCTAGCTTTTATTCCAGTCTGCTATCCACTTAAGTTTTATGGGAAACTTCACCCCATTCACATTTACAGTTAAAATTACTAATTCTGTATTTCCTACCATATTAACCCAAATTATACTTTTCTCTTTCCTTTTCCCCTTTCCCTCCTCCCCAGTATTTTACTTATGAACACTACTTGCCTCAAGCAGTCCTCCCCCTTTAGAGTCTTATATCTTTCCCCTACTATTTCTCTTTTCCCTTCTATTTAGCCTACTCCTTCCCTTTTCCTCTTCCCGTCCCACTTGTCTATAAGATGAGAGAGGTTTCTCAGTGAAACCAAAATATCTAATATTCTTTCTTTGGGCCAAATCTGATGAGAGTAAGATTCACACAATATTTATACTCTCTCTTCTTTCCTTTAATTATAATATATTTTCTTTGCCTCTTCCTGAGACATAATTTCCCTCATTTTGCCTCCACTTTATCTTTTTTTCCTATTACAATCCCCCTTCAATCTCTAGTTTCTTTTTTATATTATAACAGTAAAATCAAATTATACATGTACTCTTAATGTATACCAATAACAGAAATACAGCTCTCAAGAGTTTTTTTTTCCTTTTAATCTTTTTATACTTCTCTTGAGTTCTGTATTTGGAGGTCAACTTTTTTTTGTTTAGCTCTGGTCTTTTCATAAAAAAATAAATGGAATTTACCAGTTTCATTGAATGTCCATCTTCTTTTCTGAAAGAAAATGCTCAGTTTAGCAGGGTAATTTATTCTTGGCTGCATTCCAAGCTTCTTTGCCTTTCAGAATATCAGATTCCAGGCCCTATGATCCTGTAAAGTGGAAGCTGCTAGGTCCTGAGTAATCTTTTTTTTATGGTTCCTTGATATTTGAATTATTTCTTTCTAGCTGCTGGTAATATTTTTCCCTTGGTCCTATAATTCTCAAATTTAGCCATGATATTTCTTGGGATTTTAATTTTGGGGTCTCTTTCAGGAGGCATTTGGTGATTTCTTTCAATGGTCATTTTATCTTTGGATTCTATGATATTTAGGCAATTCTCTTCGATGATTTCCTGAAAGATATTGTCTAGGCTCTTTTTTTCATCATGTATTTCAGGGAGTCCAATCATCTTTAAATTGTCTCTCCTAGATCTGTTTTTCAGGTTGGTTTTTTTCCCCAAGAAGGTATTTTACATTTTTTCTATTTTTAATTTTTTTGGGTTTTGCTTGACTGAATCTTGTTGTCTTATCGAGTCATTCATTTCCATGTATTTGATTCTGAATTTTAGTGAATTTTCTTCATTTTATTTTTTTTAACTTCTTTTTGTATTTGTCCAATTGAATTTTTAAATGAGTTGTTTTGTTCTGTGGAATTTTTTTTCCATTTCACAAATTCTATTTTTGTTTGTTTGTTTGTTTGTTTTTTGAGGCTGGGGTTAAGTGACTTGCCCAGGGTCACATAGTTAGGAAGTGTTAAGTGTCTGAGATCAGATTTGAACTCTGGTCCTCCTGAATTTAAGGCTGGTGCTCTATCCACTGAGCCACCTAGCTGCCCACAAATTCTATTTTTTAAGGAGTTACTATTTTTTTTTCTGTTTCACAAATTCTGTTTTTCTGGGAGTTGCTTTCTTTTTCCATTTTATCAAATTTATCTTTTAATGAGTTTTATGGTTTTTCCATTTCAGTAAGTCTGTTTTGTAGTGAATTTTCTTCAGATAGTTTCTGTGTTGCCTTTTCCAAACTCCCTTGCAAATTTTTTCATTTCCTTTCCCCATTTTTCTTCTATCTCTCTTTTACGATCCTTTTTAATTTCTTCTAGGAGAGCCTTGTGTGGTGGGGATAGATTCTATCGCCTTTTGGGGCTTCACTGGAAATAATCTGCCTGTAGTCTCCTCAGAGTTTGAAATCTTCTCTTTCACCATAGAAGCAGTCTATCATCAGAATCCTGTTTACTTTTTTACTCATTTTTTTTTTAAAGTTAAGATCTGCCTTTAGGGCAAGAGGGGGAGGTTTTCCAAGTGGTTGCAACTGTGCTGGTTCAGTGATGATTCACTTCCAGTGCTGGGTGGGCGTAGCCAGGTCCCTTGAGATTCTGGCATTTTGGGATTCACTATTGATCTTTTGTGTTTATGTTGGATGTTTATAACTTCTCTGCTGATCTACTAGTTTGCAACCAGGGCAGAGTGGCCAGCACTGCTGTAGATTCCTCCCTGTACATTTTCTGTCACATGGAATCTGCACCACCATACTGAGATTTCACTACCCTGGGACTCTGCACTGTCTGTGCTGGCTTTTGTACTCAGTTGCTTGCACTGGCTGCCTCTCTCCTGTTTCCAAGCGAAACAGACTTTTTCTGGCGATCTTAGGAATTATATTCTGCTGATAATTTGTTGCACTCCCAATATCTGTGGGTTCTGCTGGTCCAGAGCTAATTCAGAGGCTGGATTTCTTAATTAGTGTGAGGGTTGTAGAGAAGTTCAGAAAGACATGTGTGTCATCTCTGCCATCTTGGCTCCACTCCTGGAAGTCCCCTTCATGAATTGATTTTTAAAGGACATAGAGTATTATACAAAACTGAGATGAAGAGATAGAGCATTCCAGGTATGGCCAATAAATAGGTGGAAAATGGAGCAGAAATGTGTGCAGAAAAGCTCAATGGCCAGTTTAACCATACCATAGAAAACCAAAGGAGAGGAAGGAATAATGAGGTAGGAAAGAGGTTTGGGTCAAATTGGGAAATGTTGTAAAAGCCAAAAGGAATTGTTTATATTTTATCCTAAGGAAACAGGGGATCACTGTTGTTTTTGAATAGGGTAATGCCATGGTCAGCTTAACACTTAAGAAAAAAAAATCACTTTGGCAAAATGGGTAGAGTATAACTTGGAGGAGGAAGAGGCTTGAGAAAAGAGACCTCTTAGGAAGCCATTACAGTAGTGATGATGAAACTAATAGCTGTAATGATGATGGCTGGAATATAATATTACAATTTTAGCATTGAAAGGGCCTTCAGAAGCCCTATAGTCTAACTCTTACTTAAAGCAGGAATCCTTGCCAAAGTATCCTTGATGAATGGTTGTACAACGTCTGCTGCACAGCCCCAAGTTATGGAAAACTCAATACCTACAGAGGCAAATCATTCTATTTTTGGGTAGCTTTAATTACTACTGTAGCACTGTCTTGGCGTTGCCAAGGAGATCAGAATGCTGGAGATAGATAGCCTGCTGGTTCAGGCAGAAATCACACTTGCATTTTCCTTCTTGATCAGCCAGAGAGTTGCCTTAATAGGGGCAGACTTTGACTCAAACTAGTCCCTACCATTCTTAGGGATTTGGGTGCAGCAGAAGTTGAGCAAGAAGTCAGGATGTGGATTCTAGAGGATCACATGGAAGTAAAAGAGGGACTTTAGCCATAAGAAAAAGCAGCTAGAGATGAGAAAGCATGACATGGAGAGAGAGGTACCACAGAGGAAGCCACTTTAGCTGTGAGCTCCCCAGTGATGGAGTCCAAGATTGGGGAAGTGTGGGCCCAGGAGACAGCATGAAGCCTGTCAGAATGGATGCTGCATGGCTGAAATCTCTTTGGGACTACTGGCAGTGATTTCTGGCAACGAATTCTCTATGCTAGATTTTTTTATTCTTTCTGGCAATGATTTTTCCATTTTTTTATTCTTTAAAACATTGTCTATTTTTTGCTTTTCTTCTACCTTTTCCTTCCCATTTTTTCAGAGAAAGCAGTCATTTATTTCTTGAAACTAATCTCTTTTTCTTGAAAGCTTACTTTACTGTGTCTTTTAAATCAAAAATTATGATAAATGTTGTTAATGATTATATTGCTTAACTCTATCTTTGCTCAAATGCAGAAGAGAGGGACCATAAAGGAGCATCAAAGAAAGGAAAGAAAGAGAGATTTATATCTGTTGTCTTTTGCAGGGGTGGTTCTCTGCATGGGGGCTCAGAGCTAACAAGAGAAACAGACAGAGACAAAGACAGAGACAGAGATATTCAAAAACAGACAGAAAGACTTAGAGAAATAGAGATACAGACAGCATGAGATAGAAAGCTAGAGGAATAAAGAAATGGAAAAGAAAGTGAGAGACAAATTGTTGTTTCTTTTACAATACTTTTCTCTCTAGATAATGGCAGTACTGGCTAAGGATTGTGACATCTGGCTTGCTATTGAAGATGGAACTTTAGTTTGTTTTCCTTCCCATTATTTATTTTAAGATTTGAAAGTAAATATAGTTCTCCAGAAGAAGACAGGGTCAAAGGAATCTTAGCTAAAAGAGAGAATATCACAAAATAGAATAGCTCTGATTATGGGGTAAGGGGAATGATTAAGAAGGAGTGCAAGCCCCTTTCATCAATGCATCATAGCAACATAAAATCATACCACTATTAGACTTAGAATCTTTATATTAAGCACAAATAGACCTCCCTATAACTTCTGCCCATTGGGTCTAGTTTTCCTCCTATACTGAGTATATTGAATCTCCCCCCACCCTGAAAACAGATATATGTAAAGGGTGCTGGATTTAGAATCAGAGAATTTGAACTGAGTACTGGATTAGTCATTTACTACTTATGTGACTGTAAGTCACTTAACTTACTTGGGCTTCTGTTTTCTTAGTTGTGAATCAAGGGGCATGAAATAAATGACCTCATAGGTCCCCTCCATTGCTATATTCCACGATGTAAAAATAATGGGAGGGGTCAATGCTAAAACTCTCATAGGAAGAAACGACCCCTCACTCCTCTTAAGGAAAAAAAATCATACGGGATGGAATTGGTGTATGAGATCTTGTCATAAAGCTAAATCCAAATTTGGAGCATAGATATCAGTTCTTAGATCACAAGAATTGAACAGAGGAGATGGTAGGAGCAGGGCAATGGGTCCAGTGTCCAGCAGCCAGCATGGCCAGAAGCTTCGTTCAATGTTCTCCAGCAGCAGATTTCCAGGTTCAACTCTCTCTCCCTCCCTCCCTTCTAGTCTCCCCACATCTCTCTCTGTCTCTGTATCTCTCTCCTTTCCTCCCTCTCCCCTCCCCCTTCCACTCTCCTTATTTTTCCTTTCTCCTTTCCATTATTTAGCTATTTCTCTCATCCAATTTTGTATGGATGAGCTAAACAAACAATAGATCCCACCATTTCCTAGTTTTCTTTTTTCACCTCTTCTCCTAACTCCTACTCCTTCCTAATGATGGTAGATATACCAGTATTACAAATATAATTTCCTAAGAGAAAGATTGTTGATTATTCATTATAATTAATGATCAAATGAGGCAATATTTCTGAAGTACATAGCAACGTTTGGCACACAGTAAAAGCTTAATAAATGCTTCTTTGCTTCCCTTTTAATTGAGGTCTAGGGTTTTTTTTCCCCATTACCTTTGGGTCTGTCCTAGCTTGTAATCAGTCTACGCTAGGAGTGTTTTCTTTTATTTTACAGAGAGCATAGTTAGAATCCTTTAGTTTTTGCTTAGTGGTCAAGGGAACACCTGGCAGTGAAATAATCTCACTACAATTTTTATAAATTATTTAATTATTTAGGTTTCTTAAGAGTAGAGAAAGGACTCCATGTAGATCTGGGGCAAATTATTTCCCCTATGACTAAAGAACCTACTCTTCCATTATCATCCTAACTCTGAGTAGAGCTCACTAGGACAAGTGAGCTCCTGGGACGAAATCCTCTCCTGCTTCCCTGATGCTGAAGAAAGGTGGGGGAAGAAAGGTAGGAGGAAGGACTAATAGAAAAAGTTCCTCCTCTGAGCCAGTGGGAGGTGTGGTCTGTGCTGATTTTGTTCCAACCCCTTCATGGGAAAGTGAGGAATAGAACAGCCAATTTACTTTGTATTCCACAGCAACAACTGATGTGACACTGAATTAGAAAACAGAATCACTTTTGCCATGTAACTGTCTATACCTTCCCCAGTCCACCAGGTAACTCTGCAAGTCTCCACTTCACTTAAGCTTTGCAGATTTGTCCTTAAACAACCAAGAATATAGCTGATTGCAAACTTGGTATATAATGGAGAAAATAAAGATACCACTTACAGACTGATTTGGAAAAAGAAAAGATGTATTTACTTGCAGTTTATTATGTGGAATGTGACAGGCATACATTTGTGCTTTTTATTGAATGATGACTTACTACATACAGGAATTGGTGCAATTTGTAATGCAGATTATGTTTTTAAACAAAAAGAGGGTGCAAATACACTGATGACAGTCATGTGACTTGTTCTGCACTTCTCAAAAATGGCTGGAGAGTGGGCGGAACGACAAATATACCCTGGTTGCACAAATGTAATTTCCAAGAGAAAGATTCTGGGCAGCTTCCAACTCAGCCGGGCAGATTTAGACAGAAGAAAACCATGGCTAAGAAAATCTAAGTATCCTAAAATAGTATGAATTGGAGTAGGATAATTTGACTCACCCACATTAACTACTGAAATGCCACAAGGCAGAGAGAAAAAAAAATCCTATCTAAGATCAGGATGTGGGCTGAAAGGAAACATTGGATTTCTGTAAGGTTGAAAAGTTTTACACCTGGGAATTGGGTTTTACCTGGATGACCGAAGAAGAAATAAAAGAAAGGAGGAGCAGGAATTTTCTTTCTCGGAAGAAGTGAAATCATATGAGGTCCTGGCTCCTTCCCCATTCTTGAAGCAATAAGTTTCATGACCTTATAAATTCTAGGCACTGAGCCAGCTCCTGCCTTGAGATATATGTGGTGTGTGTAATTCCTAGAGACTGCAGACTGGGATTTCCTCCTGGAAAAGAGGATATGTGTATTTATGAGTGGGAAGGATTTGATCCATTCTTCTCCTAACCAACAACCAATTAATTTTCTTCTTCAAGTACAGGACAATCATCAAATATAAAATGAACAAAACAACACAAATAAGTGTCACAGGCTGGTGGGCAGTCATCTCTCTTCTGGTCACAATTTGCTTTGAATTTACCTTGTAAGTGATTTCACCCAGTGACCCAGCTGCTAAGAAATTAGGTCCATATATGCTAACAATTCTTACTTTAGCTGTCCATGAGTAATATGAAAGGGAATGCATGACTAAAGGTACAATCTATATTCAGATTTGAGAATAAGTGGAAAAACTTATTTTTTTAATATTCTTATTTGCCCTGAGGAAAAGCCAAAAATAGCTATGATGTAATTTTCAAATCTAATTTTTGTGGATTTTTCATCACTTAAAAAAGTACTTTGTCTAATTAATGCAGATGCTCTCAGGTGGGCAAAATAACTGATTTGAACCTTTCTAGATCCTTCTCATTACCAGCTGGTAGGACACTCTCTCCCTTACTATCTTGAATTGATTTATATTTATTCTCTTTACAGTTATATTTATACTTACTTTATATACATTTATATATGTATTATATAATCATATGTTGGTATTTATATATATGTATATTTATATATGTATGTCACATATTAATAGATGATAACCCTATCTTCACCCCAATTAGAATATCACTTTCTTGAAAGGAGACCTTGTTTTCATACTTTGGGGTTTTCAGTATCTAGTAGAGTGTCTGGCACAGAATAAGTGCATAAAAAATATGCTTTCTGATCTATTGTTAAAAATGTATGGCTTGGGGGCAGCTAGATGGCTCAGTGGATAGAGCCCTGGCCCTGAAATAAGGAGGACCTGAGTTCAAATCTAGCCCCGTTTTAACACTTCCTAGCTGTGTGACCCTGGGCAAGTCACTTAACCCCAATTGCCTCAGGAAAAAAAAAAGGATGCCTTTTTCTGTTCATTCCTAGGTCTCATTATTCTTTTTTTTAATTTTATTGATTTTTTTTTGATATTATATCACTTCTAGATATCTTGCAGCCCACCTCCCAGCAATACCATCTTCCATAAGAATTCAGATAAGTAGTTTAGCAATACCAATTGAGGATGTACATCTGACAACCTATGCCATTTTGCACCCATAGTCCCCCAGCTCTCCAAGGAAGGGAAGGAGGTGAAGTTCCTCATTTCTCTTCTAAGACTTTAATTGGCCAGTTATAGTTAATGTTCAGCTTTGTTTTGGTGTTCTTTTCATTAACACACTTATTGTCAGGATTAAGTTTATAATTTTTGAGAATTAGAAGTCTTGGTGAAGTAGTACCATGCCCCACCTATCTACCCTCAATCCACAATCAGTCACAATTTTTCCTCTTGATGATTGGACACAAGTCTTCTGGGTACATGTGATGATGCAAAGCTACATTTCCTACATAGTAATACATTGTTACTTCCCCATCAAAGTTTCAAAGCCAGCCCTCATCAAAAGTTCCCCTTGACAGATTCCATTTAAGGCATGAGTTAATATATGAAGAGAGAAAACATTGATCTCTTCAAATGAAGTTGCACATCTTCCCACCAGCTTGCTGGCATTTGTGGTTTTGTTTTTCAAAGGTGATGAGGCAGCTGGGTTATTTTAGGCGGCACATCCCAGATTTCCTTGTCTTTGCTTTCGCAAATCTGGCTACCCCTCCCTTTCTTCCAAAAGCAGAACCAACATTACCTGTCTGCTTTTGGGAGGATTAAAAATCACCAGGTATGGGGGAGAGACTTTCTGAAAGGCTCCTTGTTCCCTGAGGGCCATCACACTAAATGGACGATGATGATGAAGCTCTGCTTTCTGTAGCCATGAGGATCACATTCCAGCATTTTGACTAAGGTTTGGCTTATTTTTTGTTAATTGTCAGGCTTCAATTCAAAGTGGGAAAATAGAAAGGTATTGAAGTATTTGCCTACCTCTACCTCACCCCTTCCACCAACTCTGACTTGAACTTCGAATTTAAGGCAATTTTACCTCTAGTTCAGGTTTAAATTTCAGGGACAGAGAAGGGTGACAGGAGGAAAGGACAAAGAACAAACAATATGAATGTGTTCCAAAGCAGAAGCAAAGGAGTAGAATTATAGGTTTTTGAGCTTGAATAGATTCTAGAGATTAACTAGTAAAAATCCTTTTCTTTTGCAGATAAGGAAACTGAATCTCAGAGAGAGGGATCAATCACTCAGAATAATCTAGGTACTAAATAGCTGAGCTAGGGTTTTGAACCCAGATTTTCTGATTCCAAATAGAATGTGGTTTTCATGACATCTTTAAAAGAGTTATTAGTCATTTTCAATCATTCCTGATTCCTCGTGACCCCATTTGGAGTTTTCTCGGCAAAGATACTGGAATGGATTGCCATTTCCTTTTCCAGGTCATTTTTTAAATGACGAAAACTGGACAAATTGAGGAAGCTGAGTTAAATGACTTGCCCAGGGTCATAAAGCTAGGAAGCATCTGAGTTCAGATTTGAACCCATGAAGATGGGTCTTTGTGACTTCAGACTTGGTACTTAATCCACTGTATTTTCTAGCTTCCTTCTCTTTAAAAGAGACTCAAAAACAAACCAAAAGGCCATTCCCCTCCAATTGCTAGCACAGTGCTTTGTATATTATGAGAAATCAATAAACATTTGTAGACAGAATAGAATGGAAATGAAACTGATGATACCACTATTAAGTTGATATCTCTTACAACTATTGCTTGGTCAGTTTTATAGAAACATCTCCTATGAAGGAAAATTCATTTTTTCTGCATGACACCTAATGCAATACAGGAGTTTCATCTATGTACTTTCAAAAGTTATAATAAGGTATGCTTTCAGAAACTCTTTCTGCCAGGCTAAACCTGGAGCTATAAGGATAGATCTTTGCATTCCTCAGTTATAGTATTCACTTACTTCCCTCCGAACATGAAATGCTTTTTTTATTCCTTAGGTAAAGTCTTAATGGTTGTCAGAAATGTAATTAGGTCAGAGTGTCTAGGGTTTTTTTTCCCAGGATGCTGAAATTGCATCCCTCTAACAGATCTTTTCTCTTTATATCATGGCCTCTCTCCATGAAGGAATGAATGTATGAATGAATGAATGAAGCATTCATTAAGGGATTATTATGTGCTCAGTCTTAGATATTATAGACTTTAGAGCTGAAAGGGCCCTTAGAGATTTTCTAGTTCAAACCTTTCATTTTACAAGAGGAGGAAACTGAATGCCATGACGTAGAAAATAGGAAATATAAATATAAAACCAAGAACCACTCTTGTCCTCAAGATGCTTACTCTTAAAGAGGGAAACAAGATTTACATGGGAATTATGGCCAGGGAAGAGCACTTTGATCAGGAAATTTACTGGGAGTACGGTCATTGAGGAACAGATCAATACACCTCATGATTGCATGAGAAATGCATCTGGAGCTTTTTTGAAATAGTGTTGTGGGAAAGGTAGATGCCAACCTACAGTGTGACTCTTCTAGCTTTTTCACCTAGACCTTGGACTGCCAACTCCCAGTTCCAAATCCCATCACTTTCTTCTCTTAGAGACTAGTGAATTGACTGATAGTTGCCATTACTAAAATATCTCTTCTATAATCTAGGGCATATAATCTACCCTACTGCCATCCCTCATCCCTCATCCCTTATGCAGATATTACTGAGTTGACTGGGCCGCAATTATAAGGGGATTACATGAGTTGGAGGGTCACATGAAAACTAGTATGATACAATGAAAATGAAGACTGATGGGAATGAACCCTAGTAGGAAGCCTAAATCTTTCCATACCTAATGTGAGCTTTTCCCCAAGTAATACTTGCACTAGCAGCTGTTTAGCAATATTCTTTGGAAGTACTTTGGTCTGTCAAAATATTTTGGAGATACTCTATTTCCAGAACTAAAGCCCAGGCAGTGTCCTGAGCTTGACATAACAATACCTATGTACTCAGGATGATATTATCCTCTGGCAAAGTGTATTGCTTGGACCAGAACCAGGTATGCACTGAGGGATTTAGTTTCTCCTCTTTCCCAGGACCATCTAATACATATTCAGAATCCCTGTTCCTCGCCACTAACAAGAACTGTACTCTTGTTCCCATCACAGAACTCTGGTTCTATGTCCCATAGGGTGTGATATGACTCCTAAAACTTCAGACAATACTTAACTCAAGACCTCAAAATGATTATGTCATAATCCAAACGACTTGTGGTATATAAGACCTACTTTTGGTCCAGTATATTATGCTCTCCTTTTTAGAAGGGATGTGTGTAGGGGTGGGGGTGGGCTTCCATTTGCAAATATCATTTTCCTCAGTCCAAAATTAAATTTCTGTTTCTGTCCCCAGTCTCCTGTCTCTAGCCTGTTCTGTTTTTGCTCCAGTCAACTACAAGTTAGAGGCAAGTTCCAGTCTGGTTGACAGCCCCAATATTGGAGCTGCAGTTAAGGCTTCTACTGATATAGTAAAAGTTTCAGGGTAAGAAATTGCAAATGTTCAAATTTAGATTTGAAGTAAGGAAACACTAGTAATTAGAGCTTTTCAAACATGAAATAGGCTACATCAGGACAGGGAGGACTTTCTTCACTCAAAGATCCTAAAGAGAGATTGGATGACTGATTGTATCATGTATTATAAAGTAGTCTGCTATAATAGCTCACATTTACAAATGATTTATGTTTATCATAAGGATCCTGGAAAGTAGGTACTATTATTATCCTCATTTTACAGATAAAAAACTCAGACAGAAGTAAAATAGTTTGCCTAGGGTTACAGTGGTTTTTGAGATAGGATTTAAACTCAGGCCTTATTGACATTAAGTCCCATATTCTATCCACTGTACTGCCTAGTTCTGTAGGTGACCCAGAGATCTGTAAAGTCTTGGTCACTTATTCACAACAAAGAGTAAAGATATTGGGCAAATATCCTTCATCCTTCAACCATCATCATTTTTAAAAACAAAACAAAACAAAACAATATTTTATTTTTCCCAGTATATGTCAAACCATTTAGGATTAATTTTTGCAAGATTTTGAGTTACAAATTTTTCTCCCCCCTTCTTCCAAAGATGATATGCAGTTTGATATAACTTAAACAAGTGGTATTATATAAAAAATTTCCATATTAATCAGAGTTGTAAAAGAAGAAATAGATCAAAAAGAAAAAAAAGAGGAAAGAATAAAGTAATTTAAAAATATGCTTCGATTTATATTCTATGTCCAGTTTTTTTTATCTTGTTATGAGTAGCATATTCCTTTGTGAGTCCTTTGGACCTTTCTTATATCATTGCATTGCTTAGAAGAGCTATGTCAATGTGTGTACATTGTTTTACTGATTCTGCTCATTTCACTTTGCACAAGTTCATATAAGTCTTTCCAGGTTTTTCTGAAATATGGCTGTTCGTTATTTCCATTGCACAATAGTATTCCATTACATTCATATATCACCATTGATTTAGCCATTCCCCAACTGAAAAGCATCCCCTTAATTTCCAATATTTTACCACCATAAAAAGGGGTGCAATTTTTGCACTAATATTTTTTGCACATGTAGATCCTTTTCCCTTTTTTATGATCTCTTTGGGATAGAGACCTAATAGTGTTATTACTGGATCAAAGAATATGCACTAGTTTGACTGCTTTTGGGCATAATTCCAAATTGCTTTCCAGAATGGTTGGATCAGTTCACAACTTTACCAACAATGCCTTAGTATCCCAATTTTTCCACATCCTCTTCAACATTTATCACTTTCCTTTTTTGCCATATTGGCCAATCTGTTAATGCAGTTGTATCTCAGAGTTGTTTTAATTTGTATTTCTCTAACTGAAAGTGATTTAGAGCATCCCTTCATATGCCAATAAATAGTTATGAGTTCTTCATCTGAAGAATTGCTCATCCATATTTGTTGATCATTTATGAATTGAGGAATGGCTTATATTCTCATAAATTTGACTCAGTTTTCTATCTATTTGAGAAATGAGGCCTTTATCAGAGACATTTGTGTTAAGATGGTTTCCCAGATTTCTGTTTTCCTTCTAATCTTTGCAAAAAGTATTTGTAAGAAAGCTTTTAAAGAAGTCCTACCAAATTCCTTTTATGACACAGACATGATACTGATACTTAAACCAGGTAGATTGAAAACTAAACTAATCTATTTATTTAGTGCTATACCAATCAGACTCCCAAGAAACTATTTTAATGACCTAGAAAAAATAACAACAAAATTCATATGGAAGAACAAAAGGTCGAGAATTTCAACTGAAGTAATGAAAAAAAATTAATTGAAGGTGGTCTAGCTGTACCTGATCTAGAACTATATTATAAAGCAACAGTCACCAAAACCATTTGGTATTGGCTAAGAAATAGACTAGTTGATCAGTGGAATAGATTAGGTTCACAGGGCAAGATAGTGAACAAAAATAGCAATATAATGTTTGACAAACCCAAAGATCCAACTTTTGGGATAAGAATTCATTATTTGACAAAAACTGCTGGGAAAACTGGAAATTAGTATGGCAGAAACTAGGCATGGACCCACATTTAACACCACATACTAAGATAAGATCAAAAATGGGTCCAAGATTTAGGCATAAAGAATGAAATCATAAATAAATTAGAGGAACATAGGATAGTTTACCTCTCAGACTTGTGGAGGTGGAAGGAATTTGTGTCCAAAGGAGAACTAGAGATCATTATTTATCACAAAATAGAAAATTTTGATTACATCAAATTAAAAAGTTTCTGCACAAACAAAACTAATGCAATCAAGATTAGAAGGGAAGTAACAAATTGGGAAAACATTTTTACAGTTAAAGGTTCTGATAAAGGCCTCATCTCCAAAATATACGGAGAATTAACTTTATAAGAAATCAAGCCATTCTCCAATTGAAAAATGGTCAAAGAATATGAACAGACAATTTTCAGATGATGAAATTAAAATTATTTCCACTCAAATGAAAGAGTGTTCCAAATCACTATTGATCAGAGAAATGCAAATTAAGACAACTCTGAGATACCACTACACACCTGTCAGATTGACTAAGATGACAGGAACAAATCATGATGAATGTTGGAGGGGCTGTGGGAAAACTGGGATACTGATGCATTGTTGGTGGAGAATCCAACCATTCTGGAGAGCAATCTGGAATCATGCCCCAAAAGTTATCAAAATGTGCATACTTTTTGACCCAGCAGTGCTACCACTGGGCTTATATCCCAAGGAAATACTAAAGAAGGAAAAGGGACTTGTATGTTCCAAAATGTTTGTGGCAGCCCTTTTTGTAGTGGCTAGAAACTGGAAAATGAATGGATGTCCATCAATTGGAGAATAGTTGGGTAAATTATGATATATGAATGTTATGGAATATTATTGTTCTGTAAGAAATGACAAACAGGAGGAATATAGAGAGGCTTGGAGAGACTTACATCAACTGATGCTGATTGAAACAAGCAGAACTAGGAGATCATTATACACTTCAACAATGATACGATGTATTCTGATGGAAGTGGATATCTTCAATATAGAGAAGAGCTAATCCAATTCCAATTGATCAATGATTTCATTTCCTTTGATATTATTGACTTTTTGTCTTTCCAAATGAATTTTATTTTTATTTTTTTCTATCTCTATCAGATAAGTTTTGGTAGTTTGTATGAAACTGAATAAGTAAATTAGTTTTGGAAGCCCAAGTAATACATAATCAAAAGATATAATCTGCCCAAATAACTATAAATTCATGCATATACTTTGATCTAACAGTTATACCACTATTTGGCATGAATACCAAAAGAGATTTGGGGGGAAAAAGGAAAATGACCAATATCTACAAAAATATTCATAGCAACTCTTTTTTTCAGGGCAAAATATATTGGAAATTGAGGATATGTTCATCAACTGGGGAATGGCTCAATAAACTGTGGTGTGTGTATATGATGGAATATTATTGCTCTATGGGAAATAATGAGAAGGATGCTCTCGGGGAAAAAAAAAAAACACCTAGAAAGTCCTCCATGAACTCAAGCAAAGCGAAATTTAATATATACAAAGTAATAGCAATGTTTTGGGATGACCAGCTGTGAATGACTGCTATTCTGAGTCATAAAATCATTCATAACTACTCTGAAGGACTTATGACGAAAAATTCTATCCAAACCTAGAAAAAGAACTGATTGTTTCTGAATACAGATTGAAGCATTGTCTATTTGTCTGTCTGTCTGTCTCTGTCTCTGTCTCTGTCTCTGTCTGTCTTAGATTTTTTTTATTTTTTATAAAAAACCTTTAGGGTTTTTATTTTCATTAGGATGGGAGAGTTATGATTTTTCCCCATATGAAAATGTTTTGCATAACTTCACAAGTGGTTTCTGAATTGTGGGTGGGATAAGGGAGGATAATTTAGAACTCAAAAATTTTAAAAACAAATGTAAAAAATTGTTTTGAATGTTACTGGGGGGAAAATATTAAATAAATAAATAAAATTAGTTTAGGCAGAATTGTCATTTTTATTATATTGGCTCAGTCTATCCATAAACAATTATTTAAAGCTGATTCTATAGGAAAAGTGTTTTGAAATTGTGTTTACATAATTCCTGGGTTTGTCATGGCAGATAAATTTCTAAGTATTTTATATTGTTTACAGTTATTTTAAGTGGAATTTTTCTTTCTCTTATTGCTGGGCTTTATTGGTCAATCAGAGCTTATCTTCAGTAATTTTTTTTTCATGTACTAATTCCCTTTTTCTCTGTTCTGAAATTTCACCTTCTAAATGAAGGAAACTTCACCTAATCTCTCTTAAATGCAGAGTTTTTCCTTTTTTAGTATTTCCAACTTATAATATACTTTGCTTGCTCTGTATATATTTGTTTACATGTTGTTTCCCCTATAGGATTGTAAGTTCCTTGAAGACGGGATGGTCTCTTTCCTCTTTTAGTATCTCCAGTTCTTTGCATAATGCTTGGCATATAGTAGGTACTTAATAAATGTTTGGGCAGTCAGATGGCTAGTGAATAGTTAGTTAGTCCTAGCGTCAGCCCTGAATCTGTTTTCAGAAACTTATTAACTGTGTGACTTGGGAAAGTCACTTGATTTGCCTCATTTCCCTCCATTGTAAAATGAGCAGGAAAAAGAAATAGCAAATTACTCTAGTATCTTTGCCAAAAAACCTCAAATGGGATCATGAAGAGCTGGAAATGACTGAACATTGGAAAAAATGAGTGAATAAGTGTTTAATGAATGAATTTCTTGTATCTAGTTCTCTCTAAGTTAGATTAAGACCTACAAACTCTTCTTTTTTACTCTTGCATCTTCTTGTTTTGCCTGAATTAGCCACCTGATTGTTCTTTCCCTCTAGAATTTGGCCACTTGTCTACTTATAGTATCTGAGATGACTGTGATATACTGGGAAAAGTAATGGATGTATAGTTAGACAACCCAGTTTTGAATCCTAATACTTGAATGCCTTTGGGAAAATTGGTGTGCTTCTCTGGGTCTAATTTACTTGATTTTAAAATGAAAGAATTTGCCCTTTATGATCACAAAAATCCCATCCAGTCTTAAATCTCATGGTCCCTTCTCCCTCTCTAAACCAGATCCCCTCTGCTGATACTTATATTTCAACATCATAATCAATCTGTTTCAAGGGGAATTTAAAAAAATCACCATCACCAACAAAAGAAAACAAACAATCAAAAACAAAACAAAACAAAAAACCCAAACCCAGACAAATGATTTTGTCAGAGCAGGTAATTGTGGAAACTATCTCTACTGATGCTGAATGCAATCTATTTATAGTTAATCTTAAAGGATTGCTGGAGGCTCAGAAAGGAATTAGATAACTTCAGTGGTCACCCAGTTGGTATGTATCAAAGGCAGGACTTCAACCTAGGTCTTCCTGTTTCACTGCTGCCAGACTTTTTAATCTCTGATGATATGCTGCTTTAAATGGCCTTTATTTTAGTCTTATCCAGACTATAACATTAGTTAGATGAATAATGCATGGAGTTGGTCCCATTAACATGTTTTGCTTATTTCTTAATTAAATTAAAAAATAATTTCAAATTCTTTCTTTCTTCTTTCTCACCCATTGGGATGGCAAAGAAACAAACAACAAACAGCAATAGCAAAAACTTGTTAGAAGTAAATATAGTGCGTATCTTGGATAGACATTGCCCTTGGACAATGAGATGGGTCTAGAACTGAAAAAATTCTTATCAGTCTTTGATAAATTGCTCAGTGCATTTAATAATTCCCTAAGGGACATCTTAATCCTATTTAATTAATCTGTAAATAGGTATTATATCTTCTCCATGCACATACCTCTGTGTTGGACACAATGGGGGAATGAAGAAAATATAATAAGATGGGTCCAGCCTGGAAAAGAGCTTATGATGAAATTGGAATAACAAGAGGATGCTATAGGACCTTTTTGGAACTTATATCACAGCATATGATCTACTCTCAAAAGTAGCCCTGAGCCTAACCAAATTAGGAGCAAAGTAAATCATCTAATAGGGGCTTCTTTTCTGCCTTTGTTGAAAGAATCCAGGCATTCATCAGAAGGAGGTAGGATTAGGAAAATACATTCTGAGGGAGCATTGGTCTAGCCAATACATTCATTCCCTATGACCCACAAAGATGTCTAAACATGGAATTAATTGCCATTTGTTTTTACTGCAAAATGCTCTGTCTAGATGACTTTCCAAACTGTCTTTTGCAGCACTTTCTTCAACTGAAATATCATATGCAGCACCTGTTCAATGAGACATGTGATTATTAATGGATTAGGTGGTCTTATATGTCATGGCTCTGTTTACATATCTGTGACACTGATGTATGTATATGTATTTGCACGTGTGTGTTTGTGTGTGTGTATATATATATGTATATATATATACTGTATATATAATCAGGATATGTTTATAATATTCAGACATATGCTCATAAATATTCATGAGCCAATCCATACATAAATGAATAATTTAACTTACTTAAGATCGACCAAAGTCTGTTTATAGCATTTCCTTTCAGTTCCAGTTGAGCATCACCTCATATAGTTCTTCTAAACACCTTCTCCAAGCTAGTATCCTGTGAAGGTGAAGAAGCCTGATGGAAATGAGAAAGCAGAGAGAAAGAAAAAAAGAAGCAAATAGTTTTCAGTTAGGCAGTTTCTTTCTTCCCTAGCATACGCAGCATGAGGGTTGAGCATTCTCTTCTGTTTGTTCCAAGGTGCCATATGCTCCTAGTTTGAATCTTTCCCACCTATATCGTCGTGAAAGATGAAGTCTCTCACATGGTGGAATGAGCATTGGTCTTGTTGGCTGATCTACATTTGAACCCCATCATTGACACTTACTGGCTATGTCTGTAAATAAATCACTTAATCTCAATGTTTTCATCCTTAGTCTTCTTATAAATTATTTTATAAATACTGATGTATGGAAGAACTAGAAATGGAAGAGACCCTGGAGTCTAGTCATTCTTAATCTGGGTTCTACAGACCCCCAGGTTGTTCTTGTATAGATTTCAGGGGGTCTGTGGATTTGGATGGGAAACACATACACATATACACACACGTATAAACAATTTTTTTCAGCTAACTTCTAACTAAAATTTATGTTTCTTTCTTTTATGAATATAGGCAACAAATGGGTCCATAGACTGCATCTGCTTTTCAAAGAAAGCTATAACAAAAATATTTAAAACTCTTAATCTAATTCAATTTCCTCCTTTCATAGACATGAAAACTGAGGCACGGAGAGGTGAAGGGGCTTTCCCAAAATTTTTTGGGTAGTAAGAAACAGAGTCATAATTGCATGATCACCCTTAGGGTTGCTGTAGAAAAAATACTTTGTTGTTCTTCAAAAGTTCTGTGAAGAAGAGATATTTAAGACTCAAAATTTAAAATATTGTGAACATCAAGTGATGTTGAGTGAAGTCAAAGCACTAATAGCAGGAGAAACTGATAAAAGCTTAAATCATTTGAAAGATCATTTCAGTTTTCTTTGTTTCAGTTTGTTTTCTCAATTGAATGGTGAGGTAGGGAAGGGTAGTGAGTGAAACAGTCAGTTCTTTAAGGTTGAGGGTTACAAAGTTCCATTATTTTGGTTTTCTTGTCTCTGAGAAAGTCTACATAAATCCATCTATTTGAACATACCAGTTATGAGCAGTAGGTCAAGGAATTTGAGATTATGGTGTCTTCTTAATGGAATTTGAGTAATAGCCTTATGACCTCCTCCTTCAGTACCACTAATCAACATTTGTGGAAGGACAAGTGGTCTTTATTTTCTTCATTGATCATATGGTTGCTGGGGTGACCCCATAATCCTCTTTGAATGATTAGATTCATTAAATAGATTTCTTAATATCTAAAGATATTTGCATTCACACACAAATATGGCTATTTCAAAATCTAAAAATTTAAAAGTTGGGAAGCAAATATGCAAAATGAGGGCTGGCCTTGCAAAAAGGGAAAGAAGGCGCATTTAATATGATCTTTTTAGGTGCCAATCCTATTAAAGTCAAAAAGCAAGAAACATTAATCTATGGTCATTAATGAATGAATGAGAATTGATATCTTTTATACACAAAATCAATAACAGACATTTATATGGAAAAATAAAGTATAATAGCTTTTTATATATAATCCTTTAAGGTTGGCAAAGTGTCTTATATATGAGGTTAGAGCATTTGATCCTTACAGTAAGCGCTATGATTATCCTTATTTACAGATAGGAAAACTGAGGAAGCTGAGAGAAGTTAAATAATTTGTATGGATTCTAGGCTTCTGATCTGCAGTTTGCTCTTCTACAATATGAAGGGGTTAAGCTAAAGAAAGAGTGTCAAACTTAAATAGAAATGAATACCTAGGGCATTATGTCTGAGGAAGGATTCCAATTCATGTCTCCTTTACTTTATATCCATCATTCTAATGTACCAGTTAGCTACCGATGTTTGCCTGAAATATTAAAATATTCACCTATATATACATACGTGGGTCGCTAGGTGGGGCAGGGTATAGTATGTTAAAGTCAAAAGGACCTGAGTTCAAATCTGATCTCAGATATTTGCTAGCTATGTGACTCTGGGCAAGTATCTCAACCCTAGTTTGCCTCAGTTTCTCTGTTTGTAAAGTAAGCTGGAGAAGAAAATGGCAAACTATACCAATAATCTTGCCCCCTAAACTCTTCCAAATTGGACATGACTAGAAAAACTGAACAACAGCAATACCACCATCATACATATTTAAATATCCCTATATATGTGTATATATATGTATACATTTATATGCATTATTTGTATCCATAACTATATGACTATGTCTTTGTCTATAGCTATATCTATTTCCACATCAATTCTTTATTTTCTTCAGTAAGAAGAAATTTTTCTTCATTATTTTCTTTAGTATTTTTTGTGTCTTCTTTACCCAGCTCTTGTCTCCTTTTTCATGATTTTCTTGCATCACATCCATTTCAATATATCTATATCTATGTCTATATCTATGCTTATATCTACATCTATGTTTCTATATCTATAATACAAGAAAATTCAAGATAGTACTCAACAACTCCTTATACATCCTTGTATATTCATATCAATCAATTCTGAGCACAATCTAGAAATAAGAAAACCTAAGTCAACTAGAAAGCTATATGGACTAACTCTCCCTTGATCATAAAAATTTCAAGAATTTGGTTTAAGTTGATACTATGTGTCTAGAATTCTGCTATAATCTCTGTATAAATTAGCAAAAATTTAGGCACTAAAAGCTGCCAGCTAACTTAAGCAGGCTAATCGAAGTTGGCACAGTCATATCTCTCATAAAATTCCTCACTTTATATCATTTTCAAATAGCATCATTATTATATTATAAGTCAATCCTATTATACTGTATCGAAAAAAAAAATCATTTGCCCTTTTCATCAAGAATGCTTGAAAGTAATCTATTTCATTAGATGACCATTTTCTTCCCTGAAGGATTATATACTTAGTTTTACTGATTAGACAATTCTTAGTTACAATACTAGCTCCTTTACCTTCCAAATCACATTACAAACCCTCTGATCCCTTAATGCAGAAATTGCTAAATTTTGTGCTATCCTAACTGTGGCTCCATAATATTTGAATTATCTTTCTGGCTGCTTAAAATGTTTTGTCTATGACCTGGTGTTCTAGAATTTAGCAATAATATTCCTGGGAGTTTTCATCTTGGCATCTCTTTTAAGAGATGATTAGTGAATTATTTCCATTTTTATTTTCCCTTTTAGTTCTAGAAAATCAAGTTAGTTTGCCTAGAAAATTTCTCGAAAGATGATGTCTAGGTTCTTTTTTTTATCATTACTTTCAAGTAGTTCAATAATTCTTAAATTATCTCTCCTGAATTTATTTTCCAGATTAGTTGTTTTTCCAATGATATATTTAACGGTTTCTTCTATTTTTTGTTATTTCCCTTTAATTTTATTGTTTCTTTATGTTTTATGAAGTTATTAGTTTTCACTTGCCCAATTTTAATTTTTAAGGAATTGTTTTTTTTCAGTAAGTTTTTGAATATCCCTTTCTATTTGGCTTTTTAAGGAGTTTTTTTCTTTAGTGAATTTCTATACATCTTTTTCCATGTGTTTTTCTCTTCAATGGATTTTTGTACCTCTTTTATCTTGACTCCTTTTTAAAGATTTTCTTGCATCACTCTCATTTCTCTTCTCAATTTTTCCTCTATTTCTCTTATTTGATTTTTAAAATCCTTTTTGAATTCTTCTAGGAATTGGGCCTGGTCAAATAACATTTTTCTTTGAGACTTTGGATATAGAAGTTTTAATTTTGTTGCCTTTTGACTTTGTTGATCTTCTCTATCACCACGGTAGCTTTGTATGGTCATGTTCTCTTATGTTGTTGTTTGCTGTTTTTTTTTTTTTTTTTTCAGCTGATTTGTTAACTTTTAACTTTGGTAAAATTGGATTCTGTTCCTGGTATAGAATGGGCATTGTCTAAAGTTTCAAGTTTTTGTGCTGTTGTTTTCAAAACTAGTTCTGGGGATCTGTATGTTTTCAGTTCTTCTCAGGTGGTATGATCTAAGGAGATATGTGTTTACTACTACCTTGGCCTCTACTCTAGTTTATAAACAAACAAAAGCATTCTTTTTCCCCCTGGAAATATGACCAGGGTCCCTGCTATCCTGCAGTTATAATCTCTAGTGTGCTAATGTTCCCTCTCATTATGGGACTGTATCCCAGGACTGACACTTAAATCCACATATGGACAATGCAACAGGGTCTTGCTACTAATGTTAGGAAAGTAACCCTTGTAATCTCCTTCTGACCAGTTGTCTGAACTCCCTTATAATCTGAGGGCTGAGAGCTCTGGAAGCTGCTCCCACAGCTCATTCAGTCCTCTCTAAAGACTTGCTGCTGGCTTGCCCTGCATTGCTTGCACGTGACTGTATTTCACTCTCATGCTGGTACAACAGATTCTTCCTACTGACATTTTAAGTGGTCTTGGATTTGGAAATTGTTTCACCTGTTCTTTTGTGGATTCTACCATTTTTTAATTAACTTGCACCATTATTTTAAAGTCATTTGGAAGGGAATTTGGGAGATCTTAGTCTAGTTTCTGTCTTTTCTCTGCCCCAATAAAAACATTCATATATATATATATGTATATGTATATGTATATGTATATGTATATGTATATGTATATGTATATGTATATGTATATGTATATGTATATGTATATATATATGTGTGTGTGTGTATATATATATATATATATATATATACACACACACACATATATATATAAACACCAGTGCTTTCTGGAATAATAAATATTGTATCAAAAGACCTGGATTGGTACTTCTGGCTCTGCTGATTTCACAAGGCACTCTTGGACAATACCATTCTGGGTCTGATGATGTTAATCTATCATCTTTTTGAAAGTTAATTACCATGTTCTTAGTTAAATGAAGGAATTTGAATAAATTATCTCTGAAGTCCCACATAGTTCTCACATCCTATAAATATGTAAATATCTGCTCCCCAAAGTGTCAGAGTTACACATCCATCTCTATTTCTTTAATTTTTTTCCAGCTCAGGTTATGTCTAAAAGTGGAATATGAGAGGCATATCATAGATGTGGGACATACCTCAACCCATAGCCTTCCAATTGGCAGCAGGTTATTTTATAACTTGGCACTGCATTTTTCTCAGATGGAGATATTCAGACATAGAGAATGGTGAGGGAGAGAAAGAAAGGGAGAAAAATGGAGGAAGATAGAGAGCAAGAGAAAGTAAAAGAGAGTAAGAGACTCAGAGAGAGAGAGGAAAACAGAGAGGGAGATAGAGACAGGGAAGGAAGGGCAGAAAGAAAGGAGGAAGTGAAAGGAAGAGAAAAAAGAAGAAGAGGAAGAGAGGAAGAGAAAAAGGAAGGAAGGAAGGAAGGAAGGAAGGAAAGAAGGAAAAAAGAAACAAAGAAGCAAAGAAAGAAATAAAGAAAGAGAAAAGAAAGAGACAGAAAGAAAGAAAAGAAAGAGAAAGAGAGAGACAGAGAGAGAGGGAGGGAGGGAGGAAGGAGGGAGGGAGGAAGGGAAGACAGAAGGAAAGAAGGAAGAAAGAAGAGGAGGAGGATGGTGGAACAGGAGGAAGAAGAGAAGGAGGAGAGACAGGAGGGGGAAGATCGACATGGGGGGAAGAAGAGAGACAGATAGAGATAGAGATACAGAGGAAGAGACAGAGAGATAAACATACAGAGTCTAAAGTGTAGCAAAGAATTTAGTTGGCTTTTAAATATGCAGTGCTGCTATCCTAAAATATACCTGTGGCTGTGAGGCCGCTGTAGGATCATTTGTTCATTTGGAAAGGTTCGCCTGCTTTGCATAGTTTCTGAGAAATTTCATACAGGCTGCCACATGGGAATCTGTCCCCCTGTAGACACCTGCCCACAAGCACAGAGCTGCTTCAGGGCAATAGGACAATACATGTTAAATCCATCAGTTGAGTTGATGGATAACATTATACTTTCCAGAATAAATAAAATACCTAGCAGAAAGTTACTGAAAGAAAAAAAACTGTACATATACTGAGGTTGTAATATATATTATTTGAGCTTTTAGGTACTTAGGAGGTCTCAAGAAATCTTTAAATTAATAATCACTGGAAAATAAAATATCATGAGCTTACAAAAATTCTAAACCATACTATCCCAACCCTTTTTCCTTCCATGCTCCTCTTCACCATCCAATGGATTTTCTAAATATATGTGTTTGCTCTGGCACATAAGGAAATGTCTCCCAAAAACAAGAATGGGAGAGAAAGTTGTCTGAATGCCTCTCTAATTAGTATTAAATATATTTTAAGTAAATAAAGTATCTTCACTTTATAAAATCTTTATGGATTCTGTGAGATATCATGGTAGGATAGGAAAATGCTAGATGGACAATCAAGAGTGACCTGGAAACAAATACCATCTCTAATACTGGCTAAAATGGAGCCTTAGTTTTCAAACCTATAAAATGGGAATGGTAATAAGTGATCCTACATCTCAGGGCTATTATGAAGATCAAGTAAGGTAATATATGTAAATAACTTTGAAAATATGAAAGTATTACATAAATAGTAACTATTATTGTGAATTATTCAAAGTACATGGTAACTAGGTGATATTGAGCCTGGAGTCAGGAAGACCTGAGTTCAAATTTGGTCTCAGACATGTACTAGTTGTATGAATCTGAGCAACTCATTTCATCCTGTGTGCCTCAGTTTCCTCATTTGTGAAATCATTTGGAAAAGAAAATCTAGTATTTCTGTCAAGAAAACCCCAAATAGGATCACAAAGAGTTAGACATGACTGAAATAACTGAATAATAGCATGTGAAAGATGCTGCTGTAGGCTCTTGGTGCACAAAGATAGAAAGTATATGGTATACAAATATACACCACATTCTAAATTAAAATCTAGGAATAAATAAAATACATACACATAAATATCTATGTAGAAGGAAGATTAAGATAAATGCAAAGGTGAGGTACAAACAAAACACTATGAGAAATGTGAGGAATGACCTGCCATTTCCACATAGTAATGCCAAGAAAGGCTTCAGGGAAAAGTTGACATCTTAGGATCAGCTTGGAGGAAGGAAAGAATTTCAATTGATGAATATCAGGAAGCAGTATTTGGAAGGGAAAGTAAGACATCCATTTCAATCCAGGAATATCAAGAGTAAAAGCAGGGGAATAGAAAAGAATAAAGAGAGATGAAAAGAGAGGTCAGAAAGTAGACCAATTAAATAATTTGAAAAGAACATTATTCTTTCAAAAGTTTAGAGTGTGTGTGGGATTGCAAAATATATTTACACTTTATATAACTTTATTATATATTTAAAAGGAATAACTAGTTGTATATAACAGTTTATAGTTTGATGTACAATCATCTTTTTAAACATTAAACTATATATGAAAATGCTTGTTTTCCTTCATAAATTGAAATTAATTAAAAAAAGAAACATTATTCTGGCATAAATGCTAGATCATGTCACTTTCTTGCTCAAAAATCTGTAAAGACTTCCCAAGTCCTACTAAGCAAAGTTCAAAGGCCCTCCATTCTCTGGAGTCACTTTCTTAGTAATTTCATAAAACTTTCCTCCATCTGCTCAAATCTCTCACAAAATTGGATGATGACATGTTCTCCAAACATTTTCTGTGCTTTCCCATACCTATGTCTTTGCATATGTTGCTGCTGATGCCTAGAATGTCCTCCTTTTCCCACTTTGTTTAATTCTTCCCCTCCCTGTAAAGTCCCTTTTAAATGCTCTAAGAAATTTGACTTTGTAAAATCATTTATTTAGACTATAAAGCCATCTGGCTCAATCTTCTTTTTGATAAATGAAACACAAAGAGGTTATGATAGTTGCTGATATCACAGCTAGTGAGTATCTAAGACAGAATTTGAAACTGAGTCTTCTTGATTCCAATATCAGTTGGATCCACTATAGAAAAGTGAAGTTGAAGGTGCTTCCTTAGAAAACCTCAGTCTTCTCAATAAACTAGAAGGCTGTATTATCAGCTGGGTACCTGGAGATTGTGGCAGGCTGGGGTGGGGAATCTTGAAGAGAGATGAAAAGTGGGGGACTACAATAGGTGAATAAGATTGTTGAAGAAATGAATTATCAATTTGTAGTGGATTAAACCAACATGATTTCATGATTTTGTTCAGCAAGCTCAGCAATGCAATAGTAGAAAGGGAGAAATTGGACAGGGAAGAGGAAGGGACAGGTTATACAGAGTTGAGCTTGAGCCAGTCAGGACTAGCAAAAGCTAAAGGAGAAGAGATTTTATGCATGGAACTAATGAATCACTGATCACGGGATCAAGACTGGCTATGGAGTATAAGACAAGTGAATCAACATCAAAGGAGACAGATGACTGAAATATTATTATGGTGTTTAGTCCAGACTTGTGATTTCATCTGTATATGGAATAGCCAGTGAAGAAACTCTCCCAGGGCTGATCAGCAGTTACTTTGCTCTTTAGTAATAGAACATTACATGAGGCCCTGAGAGATTAAATGATCTCCCTTAAGTGATACAGTTAGTTTGTGTCAGAAGTGGTACTCTAAGCTGGAGCCTCTGTTCACTTAGCCACACTACCTCTTAGATAGAATAATTATTGGTAAACTTAAAGGAATCCTCTTCATTTAAATTCAATTACAAATATTGATTAAATACCCACCATATATAGGGTACAGTGACAGATATTAGGGATTTCTAGCTTTAAGAATATTATGTTCTACTGGTCTATAAATCATATTCTTTAGCTTCTATGCATATTGTTATTATTGTTAAAATTCTTGGGAAGGCCAAAGAACACAATGAAAAAAAATTGTGAGCTTAATGTGATTGAGGTAGCATCATAATCTTTTAATTTTATATATGAGTAAACTGAGGAACAGAAAGGTTAAAGTTTATTAAGGTTTTACATATATATATATATATATATATATATATATATATATATATATATATATATATATATATATATATATATATATATATATATATATATTAGATGGCAGAGCTGAAGTTAGAGCAAAGATTATCTGACTCTAGAGACAGCTAGGGAGCTCAGTGGGTAGTCCTCTAGGTCTGGAGTCCGGGAGATCTGAATTCAAATCTGGTCTCATTAGCTGTATGATTCCAGGCAAGTGGCTTAACCTCTATTGACCTTAATCCACTGAAGAAAGAATGGCAAACTATTCTTTGCCAAGAAAAGTTTATGGACAGTATGGTCCACAGCCATGAAGAGTGAGATAAGACTAGACAACAACATTTAACTCTGATGCAGTACTATGTCCATTACACCATGCTTTTTCTCTAGAAGGAAAGAGATTTCATTTAGGAATAGAATTTAAGATTTGAAGGTAGTATAGTTCTCTATGGTGATGTTACTAAGGTGTTACTAAGATGGTTAGTAGGCAGCTAAAATGGGACTGAGATAAGTAATTGGAGAAGTTGAGAAATGGAAGTCACAGGTAGAAGGGCTTTTACTGTGAATATTGACATCTCTAAGGATGATATCAAGGGCTAGAGTTTAAAATTTAGGGCAGAACTGAAATCATTGAAGAAATTAGAAAATGATAAGATGATAAGATGGTCAATACATAAAAGTAATGAGTACTGATATAGAGGAAAAATCATTAAATAATGGCAACCAAGAAATGATATGAATAATGGGTGGAAAGGAATATATCGACATTTTATCTTGGCCCTATGAGACTGGAGGAAATGGAAGGAATAGCCTTCATTGCACTCAATTTATATGAAATGTGGTATATTTTTAGAAAAGCCAGCATTCAATTAAAAGAATGAAGGGAAAGGAGACAGAGAGGAAAAAAGTTGAGAATAAAAGTAGATTGATTGAGAATCCAGTAAGAATTTCAAACATTCCATGGAAAATAGGATTGATTTGGATGAGGAAGAGAAGTGCAAGGGAGGAAATAGGGTATGAAGGTTGTATTAATGATGGTAAATATATCTGAAAAGAATTGGGGGATTATCACTAATTATTTGAAGGAGCATGTAATAAGTGGCCTTATTCCATGTTCTGAAGAGCTTGTACAGTTAACCAGATCTAAAATCCTAGGGAGCCAGGTGACACACCAGATCTGGAGTCAGGGAGACCTGAATGCAAATGTGGCTCCAGATGGTATGTATCTCCTAGTAAGTACCTGTGTGACCCTGGGCTTACGCTTAGCCCTAGATGCCTCAGTTTACTCATCTAACAAATAAGCTAGAGAAGGAAATGGCAAACCATTCCAGTATCTTTGGCAAAAAAATCCTCGAATAAGCTCATAAAAGAGTCAGACATGACTGAAAAATGGCTAAACCACAAAGTGCTAGATAAGATGTAGAATGCTAAAATAGTTTTGTCTGCTACCCAAAGATAAGATGAAAGTTCTTAAGTTCTTAAAATCTTATCTTCCTTCATTTAGAGACAGAGCTTGATAATCCTCCATAAGTAAAGAATTGTAGAATCAATTTGGGGCTATTCTGGGTTTATAAAATTAAAATAATAGTCACAGACTATTAATTATATAACAATAAAACAACTGTTTCATAAAATTCAATTGACTCTATCAGGGATTCTTAATCTTGGGTCTGTGGAATTAATTGTTGTTTTATTTTCACTTCAATATATTTGTCTTCCTTTGTAATCCTATTATACTATTTTGTGCATTTAAATTTTTTGAAAAGAAGTTAATATCAAGCTACAAAAGAAATCCACAATACAAAAATAGCAAATAATTTCTAGCCTAGAAGCTAATATGCTCACGGTGTTAGAAAAGAACCCCTCTAAATCTGAATATGATGGATGGTCACCTAGGTTCCTACTTATGAGAAGGTTTATGTACTGGAAGCAGTCTAACATCAGAGAAAGAACAATAATTTGAAGTCAGAAGACTGGAGTTCAATTTTTTCTTCTTTCTGATGCTTATTACTTATGTGATCCCGGGAGATTAACTTCTCTAAGCCTCCATTTCCTAATCTATGGGGGGGAAAAAAAAAGTGGAATGGAATAGATGAGTTCTAATCTTAGAATCTTTGTGACCCAGCCCTTGCACTTGTCCCAGGCTTCAGAAGTGCTCATCTGTACCTCTGCCAGCAGGTGGAGCTGTTTGACAACAGAGAAAATAGCCCAACTAAAGCCACCATCAATCACTTTGCTCTGGAAGGCTCCAACAATGCAGGACCAGTATTGGTTCAGTGGGATCGTCTTCTTCTAAAGCACCATTTCCCAAGCTAATTTGACTACAGAATACATTGGGTCTTGAAATAAATCAACAAACCCACCAATGTTGCTCTAGGGGCCTTTATAATGGGTAAAGAATATCCCTGGGGTAAGGGATAAGTAAGAGATGTTTGGGGGCAAAATAGACGAAATTAAATTTAGAATCATTTTAGTTCAATTTCCCTCATGTGATTTTTTGCTACATATATACATATATATATTTCACATTCTGAATTCTTTTGAGGGAAGAATGCTTCCTGAACTGCCACTTTTTTTGGAGTCTTGCTTCAGAACAGCAGGAGTCTGCAAAATAGAGGTTGGGAAATACTGATCTAAGGCTGTGTCTTAAGGCCTTGCTGCTGGCAGTCTACAGTCCTAGAAACATCACATAGGGGACTAGACCCAGCTCTTTAAACTTAGTTGGAGGCCTTGCTTTGATTCAACTTCAATCAAGCTTAATTTCAGTGTTGACTTTATTAGCCTTGTTAGCTCACCTGGCACAGGTACTGAGCATACAAAGTCACTCAGTGTGCTGGAGGTAATGCACTGTTTAACTCAGAACTGTATTTTCTTCTCTCTCTCTCTCTCTCTCTCTCTCTCTCTCTCTCTCTCTCTCTCTCTCTCTCTCTCTCTCTGTCTCTCTCTCTACCCCTCTCTCTCCATCTCTCTGTCTGTCTGTGTCTCTGTCTCTCTCTCTACCCCTCTCTCTCCATCTCTCTGTCTCTATCTCTGTCTCTCTCTGTCTTTCTCTCTGTTTCTTTGTCTCTCTGTCTCTGTCTCTCTCTGTGTGTCTCTCTGTCTCTCTGTCTCTGTATCTGTTCAGCAGTTCCTTCCACAGGACTGGAAGTTCTAGGGGTAACTATTAAGTTCTTATGACCATCACTTAATCATAGTCTTCTCATTCTCAAAACAACTAAACAAAAAGTGCCCATGCTTTCTTAGAAAAATAAATGCTTACCTGCAACTGATGTGTTTTTTTGGTAACTATGTGAAATAATGAATTTCACATTCATTATTAGAAATGTGATTAGAAAAAATGCTTTATAGGTAAAATGACTTGTATACTCTCCCCTTCCTCTTTGCCTTCATCTTAATAAAATCCTGCATCTATATAGCACTTAATGTTTTGTGTCTACATCCTCCCAATAACCCTGCAAAATAGATAGTGTTTTGCCCTTATTTACAAATAAGAAAACTGAGCTTTAATTAGGTTAAGTGACTTGTACATCACTGGTAAATGGGGGAGCTGGGACTTAAATTAGGACTTCCTGTTTTGGTCTCTATCCTTTTACACCAGGAGACCTCTATATTAGTACTGTTATTATTGTGGAGTCTTTTTTCAGTCATGTTCAACTTTTCATGACCCCATTTAGGGTTTTATTGGCAAAGATACTAGAGTGGTTTTCCATCTCATTCTCCCACTTATTTTTCAGATGAAGAAACTGAGGCAAACAAGGTTAAATGACTTGCCCAGGGTCACACAGCTAAGTGAAGGAGGTGAGATTTGAATTCAGGAGGATGAGTCTCCCTGACTCCAAGGTCCATCACTCTATCTGCTATACCATCTATTACCTATTAGTACAGCTTTTTGAAAATATGTTCTATGCAATAAGATTGGAAAACCACAGGATGCCTAATATAATATAGGAGCCAGTGTTCAATGAATACTTAATGATTAAGATTTGAAAGTTTTGATGGAGTGTAAGCTCAATAGGAATCAATAATGTGATGTGATTGTAAGAAGGAAGAGAAAGAGGGAGGAAGGATAGAGGGGAACATATAGAATGAGAGAGAGAGAGAGAGAGAGAGAGAGAGAGAGAGAGAGAGAGAGAGAGAGAGAGAGAGAGAGAGAGAGAGAGAGAGAAAGAGAGAGAAAGGAGGAGGTAGAAAGGAGGGAGAGAGAGAAAGGAGGAGGGAAGAGAGAGAAGGTGAGGAGGAAGGAAGGAAGGAAGGAAGGAAGGAAGGAAGGAAGGAAGGAAGGAAGGAAGGAAGGAAGGAAGGAAGGAAGGAAGGAAGGAAGGAAGGAAAAGAAAAAAAACTTTTGAATTGTATTAAGAAAAACATGGATGGTTTGTAGTATTATGTTTACTTCTTGGCTCTACATTTTAAGAAGATAGTGATAGGTACTTGAGGCAGACAGAAATTAAAACAACTTGTTCAGGATCTGATTAAATGAGATTGAATTTGCACTCAAGTCTTTCTGCCTCCAGATCCAACATTCTTTTCTTTGTCCTACTTAGCTCCCAGAAAAGAATATATATATGGAGCATATGACAGTTCTCTTCAGTTATTTGATTAACTGTCAAGTGCAAGAGGGCTTAGAACTGTTCTGTTTGTCCCAGAAGGGCAGAATTAGGAGCAATGGGCCAAAGTTGAAAGGAGGCAAACTTAGGTTTGACATTTTTTAAAAAATTAACTTTATGATACTTAAGAGTCTCTCAAATATATAATGTACTTCTTTGGAGGCTAGTACTTTATTCCTCATTGGAGGCCTTAAACAGAACTTGTAAAGAAGCTTGTATTGAGTATAGTGTAGAGAATATACTCTTTTTAGGGGGAAGGATATTAATATAATGCTTTGTGATTCTGACAGTTGGCCATCCCCTTCCCCCCCCTCTCTCTTTCTCCTTTCTTCCTAATTTGAGAATTATAATTCATATAGCATATAATATTGTGATTCAATTTATAATTAGAATTTGACTGGAGTTTCTTCTATCACCTAGGCCCTGTGTCTTCCAGGGGCACATAATATTGGTGCCTGATGGACACCCAATCAGCTTTAACATTACTGTAACTTGGAACACAAAAGCTTAACTCACTACCCCCAATCTCCCCCATCATCAGTGATTAAGAGACATGTGCCACCATAATTTACCATTAGTTGATATCATGAGTTGTTTGCTTGACAGATTCTGAAATCCTTTCAAAGTACAGTAATGATATGTACTCTTCCAAAAAGGAACAGTTGTAAGTAATTTTGTAGGATATATTACAATGAAAAGTCCTGCCAAGGTAAATGTTGCTTAGTTTCCTTGTACCATTTCGAGCTCATTCCAGCACATCCAGATCATACTTCTGGTCAGGGTTCTGCTTCCAAGAGGAATAACGGAGTACAATGCTGGATTACTTTTATTTTCTCAAGTACAGCTGAAGCAAGAAAGTCAAATTTGGGGTTTTGGTAGAGAATAGTTTTAGGAATTTGAATTTACCCCAAACTATGTGCCCAATGTTTTAAAAGTTTATTTTCTTATCCTCTTCTGTTCTACATACAAATTGATATTAAATTAAAACAATTAAAATGCTTTTAGTGTTAACTAACCTGAAGGGTTAAAAATAATCAACAAATATTAACTTAGAAACTGATGTACCTACCATTTTATCGTTGTAAATGAGTGAATGAATTCACTTGCTACTCAGTTAGGAACTATTGGGAGTTACGATTGAAATAGAAAATGTCTCTATTCTGAAAGATACAAGCTTATCATTTAGTTGAAGGAATTAGAATAAATGTGAGAAAACTTAGAAACTAAAGTAAGGTAGTTTGTAAACTATTAACATGGACTATAAGAGGCACTTAAAGAAGAGAGAGATCACCTTGAACTAGAACCACAGTAGGCATTTGTCAGTTTGACTCTCTATGTTATTTTTCTGAAGTGCCTTAATAACAAATTTTCATCTTTTTGTGGTATAGTGGAAATGATAGTTGGCATTTATGTAGTACTTTAAAACTTGCGAAGGACATATATGTTATCTCAGTTGATCCTTTCAACAATCCTGGGAGATAGGTGCCCCTATTATTATTCCTATTTCATGGCAGAGAAAACTGAGATTCTGTAAGCTAGTAAGTGAGGCAGGATTCAGGCTTTTGAATTATTAACTGGAGTTAGAGGATGAGGTTGAACACTACTTCTGAAGATCTATAATCCTCAGATTCTGTATTTGGGGACTCTTAGTACTGCTGGTAGGGTTAAGATGTAGTTCTCTCCCCCAAAGAGACAGGTTCACTGTTTTTGAATAGGGGAAAAATGCATATACAAAAGCTCCCTACCCTGATTAAATCAAATGTTTAGCTAAGAAAAAAAAATAAATTATCCACATACATAAATCTGCAGAGTTAAGTGGGTAGAACACAGCGTACATTTATCAATACTTCTTGTTTTTGTTGTGGACAATTCAGTAAAAACAGTGGATAAAGCACCAGGAAGTCTTGGAGTCAGGAACTCTCATTTTCCTCCTGAATTCAAATCTGGCCTTAGACATTTACTATGTGATTCTGGGCAGGTTATTTAACCCTGTTGCCCTCATGTGTAAAATGAGCTGGATAAGGCTGACCACTTTAGTATCTTTGCCAAGAAAATCCCAAAAGAGATCATGAAGATTTAAGCAAGATTTAAACAAATGAAGAAAAAGAATAACAGGTGAACAAATGTTATCTACACTATAATTTAATTATAATTCATATATCATATAATATTGTGATTCAATTATAATTAGAATTTGATGTTATAATTCAATTCAACTAAACATTTATTTGCCTACTGTTTCATTTTGGGCTTTGGATGCTGAGTATTTGCCACAGATTGCTAGTTCATAGTAGATGTTTCTTGATTGTTTGATTAAGTTGATTGATGGATAGTAGGTGCTTTATTAGGGGCCAGAGATAAAATAAAGCTATCAATCTATTTGCCAGTATATGCTGCTTGATGGATTGAAGGAAAGAATGGTAGGAATGTAGGTAAGTATAATAAAAATTCAGGAATAAAGGAAGAACAGGTAAAACAGCTTCCTAGAAGAGGGTAAAAAGGGGGATGAGAAGGCCTTCATCTAAGGGGGGGTCACTCAGGGAAAATACATTCAAAGAGATTCCTCAAATGAATTGTCAAGAATGGTGTGGATTGTGAGAATAAAGATGAAGATGAAAGAATAGGTTTCCAAATAAGGTTTTTTTTCTATGTAAAAACTCACAAGAGCAGAAAATGGAATGCCAAATTCAAGAAACTAGAGATTAGTTTGGCTGAAATAAAGAATGTAATAATAATCAGGCTAGTGTAATAAAAGACTGGAGAGGTAGATTGGAGGCAGATTGGGACCATCATACCAAATCACAAGGTTTATTATAGCCACAATGAATGCTAGCTAAGGAGGAAATATTGAACAACTTTTAGAGGCATTGGAGAGCCATTTCAATTTTCTTTATATAGGAGAATGGTAAATTCAGATCTGTGAGGAGGAAGGATTGTAGATAAAAATAATTAGAAATTAGGCAAGCAATTAGGAAGCCAGCATATAGTTCAAATTAGGGAATGAGGTGGTATGGTGTGGAATCAGAAGACTTGGCTTTAAATCCTATATCTGATATTCTTATCCTTGTTACCTTGAACAAATCACTTTACTTCTGAATATTTTCAACTACAAAATTGAAATATACAATGTGGTTGAACACATAATCTCTGAGGTCTCTTTTAATTTTAAATCTATGATCTTGTGGTAATGAGCCTGAATTACGTTGGTGGTCAAGTGGTTAAGAAGGAAGGAATTGATGAGAGTTTACAAGACTTGAGATCTGATTGGTTATGGGATGAAAAAAGGGAAGATGCAGAGATGAATCAAACTTTTAAACCTGGATAATTTGAAGAATGATGGCACCCTTCACACAAAACAGAGATATTTAGAAGAGACTCACAATTAGGGGAAAAGATGACATATGTCCAGTTTAGTGCATAATGGGTTTGAAGTATAATTAGGAGATCCAAGGCCATTTTTTCCTTGTTCTCTGATTATAATAATGGGTTTTGATGTCATATCTAAAATTAAGTTATTTACTGATCTCTTTATTTATATCATTTTCACATTCCAGTGGCACTTCCATCAACTCCTCATTTTAAAATAAAGGTATGATTAAGCAACACACACACATATATACATTGTCTACATATAAAAATGTGTACCTCATCCCACACCTTCAGTACTTCTAATTTTTTTTTTTTGTGAAGAGATAGGAAGTATGTTTCTCTCATTCCTCTGATTTTTCCACTTTTTACAATAGAATTGAATTAGAGGGAGGGAACTAAAGCTGGGGCTTGAAGGATGGGTAGAATTTAAGTGATCAGAGAAAAGGGAGGGAGAGACATTAAAAGCTCCAGGAAAGGCAATGATCCAGGTATAGAAATAACATAGAAATGGAAAAGACCTGGTATATGATGAGACCATTTAAAAACACTATCCTGACTGGAACCTAAAATATATATTGATCACTATTGGGAGATAAAATAAGTTAGAACTCTCAGATAAAATGGCCTGTGGAAGATACTTTCTGCTTCCCTACCTTCATATCCTTTTCCATATCATTCTTTCATATTCTTAGCAACAATGGGTAAAACAATTGGCCTTCCTTCCTTCCTTCCTTCCTTCCTTCCTTCCTTCCTTCCTTCCTTCCTTCCTTCCTTCCTTCCTTCCTTCCTTCCTTCCTTCCTTCCTTCCTTCCATTTTCCTTTTCTTCCTTCCTTCATCACTTTTTCCATCTTTCCTCCCTTACTCATTTCTTTCTTCCTTCTTGATTGCCTTTCCTCTTCTCCATTTATCAAACTCATCCTATTCTATGAAACTTTACCATGTAGTATTTTATATCCTACTTATCTGTATTTTTGTCAGATTCCTCCACAAGATTGTGAACTCCTCAAGGGCAGGAATTTGGTAGTATCTTCAGCACAGAATGCTCTGTACCACCTAAGCATTTCCTTTCCTCTCACCATGTTCACAATGATTTTCTCTTTTCTCTTTTTCCTTGCCTTCTTGTCTGTAAACAATAAATTGTTCTCCCCCTTCTCTCTCTGTTCTTTCCTTTTAATGGCTTTTCCCTAAAAATTTTTCAACACCTCACCTGCTCTAATCAATTCCCAATTCTTTTCTGTTCTCTGGTCACTTTCATCTCCTCTTCACTGCTACCATCCTAGTGAGCCATCCAGAACTTTTGTCTATTATTCAAATTTCTCATCTAATATCATTAGGTAAGGGAAATAATTTCCAGCTATGGTTTTTCCATACCCAAATGCCATTGTAAAATTTACTTGCATGTATTTTTAAGCTGCTTGGTGTCCTGGCATCATGGAACTTGTGGTCTGCATTGTATCAATCATTTAAGTTTTCTGGAGGGGAGAATATAATAAACCCAGACTAGCAGGTGATAATGCAGAGGAGATATACATTCATTAGGCAACTTTCTATTAACCTGCCAGCAATGGATCAAATAATTAGATGATTTAAATGTATTCTAATCTTGAAATATTGAAATAATCATTATTACTCATGTCTTCCCTGTGCTAATTTCCTCCACTTTATCTTAATGCATTAATGTTTCCTTTATGTGGTTTTATTCCTCCTGTTAGCTGTATAGTGCTCAGTAATGTGTGTCTGTTTTCCATGGGCTGTTATATAATGACTTTGCTGCCATGGGCTTACTGCATTCGATGACCCCCCCCCCCCCCCACTTTGCCTTAGGATTGGCCCACTGCCAGAATCTCACTGTAAATACTATTCCCTGGAGTAGTCTGGGAAGTTATCTGGTCTAATGCTCTCATTTGAAAGATAAGGAAACCAAGACTCAGAGTGGACAAATGACTGGCTCATCCAAGACAAAAAGGGAGCAGTATTTGAACCCTATTTCTCTTTCCCCAAACCCACCAGTCTCCCATACCAGATTGTCAGATTGCAGTTATTCCTTTTTTTCCTGGCTGTCTTGTCTGTAAACAACAACCTGTTCTTTTCTGTTTTCTTTCTGTTTTCCTTTAGTAGTTTTTTTTTTTCTAAAAGAATTTTCATACCTCACCTTCTCTGTCTAATCAATTCTCAATTCTTTTCTATGGTAATTTTTATCCCCTCTTCATTACTACCACCCTAGTGATCCAGCCATAACTTTTGTCTATTATTCAAGATTCTCATCTAATGTCATTACATAAGGGAAATAATTTCCAGCTATTGTTTTTCCATATACAAATGTCACTAGTTTTTTTCAAGAGGTATAACAAGATTCACAAAACAGAGTTAATTTAAGTTCATTTTAATAATCTTTTTTTAAAAATTGATACTAGGGGCAGCTAGGTGGTACAGTGGATAGCTCTGAAGTCAGGAGGACCTAAGTTCAAATCTGCCCTCAGTCACTTGACATGTCCAAGCTGTGTGAGCCTGGGCAAGTCACTTAACCCCAACTGCCTCAGCAAAAAATAAATAAATAATGTTTTTTAAAAAAATGATGCTACCCAGTTCTTTGAGAGAGAGTGGTAGAGATAGTGTAATATAATAGAAATTACATAGTTTTTATTTCTGGGCTTGAAATCCTGGCTCTGCCACTTTTTACCTTTGCAATCTTAGGTCAATCATGTCACCTCTCTGAGATTTAGTTTATCAACATGTTAAATGGAGGGATTGGGTAAGATGACCTTTAAAATGACTCAGATCTAAATTTTAGCAATACTTCTGTAGCCCTTATTACAATCGTCCTGTCTGATACAAAAGCCTCCCTGTATTCCTATTCCTATTCATTCCTATCAGTCTAATTATCATCTTGCATAGTTATAATCATGTCAACCTAATCTCAAAACCTTTAAATGGCTCTCTATGACCTACTGAATAAAATGGAAGCTCATTTCTGTTTGTCCTTTGTTTCATAGGACAATGACAATATCAAGGTGATGTCTTGACTTTAACGTGAGTTGAGTTTTGATGAGGCATAGTGGCACAAACTTATCAGCGTCTTTCTTCCTTACAAAGTCATCAAAGTCCAGGGGCAAGGCAAAAGCCTGGATGACCAGTGATGTCTCCACATGTAGTGGATGACAATGGCTTCTTAGATGTTTGACCAAGCTCTAAGGGCTCCATTGCACCTGCCTTTATGGTCTTTGGAACAGCTTGTTCTCATCCATCCATTCCATGGAGGTAGACATCTCTCTAACTTATCAACAGGTTTGAGACCTGCTAATTACCCTCAATCTGGTTTGGCCAACATGATTAACTAAGGTATTGCTGCTGTGCAAGCTACAGCTTCTATGAAACACAGATGAGAATAGGGTGAAGATATTCACCAAAAGTGCTTGGGCAGCCATGAAAAGGGCATGGCAAGCTTTCATACCAGAGGTACTAGTCCAGTTATCCTGATCTATATCTTGCCATTAGACCCAGATGGCTCTGGAGGAGAAAGTGAGGCAGGTGACCTTGCATAGCCCTCCCTCATGTAAATCCAATTAATTTGCATTTCATGGTTTCTGATATTACCATCCTCTTCAAGAATGAAGGACAAACATGCTTTTTCATGACTATGTTAGTCAAATAAAACTAATGCCCCTGGATTCAGGGACGGATTGCCACAATTCCCTGGCCTCCAACTGGTGACTCAGAGTTCATATATCTTCTCCAGAGGAGTGATATACTAAAATTCTCCCTTCAATTCAAGTTGACAAGAGGAAAGTAGTGGGGATAGGAAAGAATGCTTTATAAATACAGTAAATAATAATAAACTATTACCAGAACCAACACAAATTCTGTCCAACTTGCTGCATGGACTTTGTTGTTGCCAAGGAGAATAAAGAGGGTGGCAATAAGTGTTCTCTAGCTGGAGAGACTTCACAAGAAACTGGAAGCTCTGGCCAGCCTCACACATCCAGACATAGAAGCCAGCATCCACCCACAGATTTATTAAAGACAATAAACTGACCCCCCCAGACCCTGTTGACTTTTTACTTTTAACCCTGCTTCTGCCTTCAGACTGCCTCCCATTTCTGACTTCTTGCAACTCCCTAGCTATCTGTTTCACTCTTGACCTGAGCTTATTAGGATTGTGATTTTTATTCCTAGCTGTTGGGGGATTTCCTGGCTGCAATGTTTAATCCCAGCTCTCTGCAGGAACCAGAATAGTGGCAAGGGAAACATTATACTCAGGGGTAGGGGCATGCTGAGAATGCAGCAGTGAATGCTGACTAAGGAGAGGGGATTGAAGATGATTTCCTCAATCATAGTATGACAGATTTAAAACTAGAGGGGACCGCAGAGATCATTTCATTCACCCTACTCCTTTTACATGATAGTTAAATAACTGACATAAGGTTACAAAACTAGTATTATGGGCAGAAAATTTGTGACTTGGTTCCTTTCACTTAGCCGACACTGAATAATTTTAATCTTGTTTTCTCTTTCTTTATCAAGTTCCTAATAGAACACTGTTTTATATAAACCCAAATAAAAGTTCTAGGACAAGTTATTTTTATCCTCAAGGGGTTTTAACTGGCTGTTCTACCTGTAGTTAAATTGGAGAAGAATGATCACTGCTTTTCCCCCTAGAGATCTTTTACCAGTTTCAAAGTGGGCCAGAATAACTCCCTGAGCAGGAGAGGAAGTGAAGCATGTTTGGAGCAGTTTCTGCTTGCTTCATTTCTCAACATTTTGGCAAAATCACTTGAAAAATGAAATCTTTTGGCCCAAGCTCAGTTAGACTTCTGAAGCACTTACTATGTCAGGGCAGCTTCCCCTCAGCACCTCCACCCATCAGCTGAAGCTATGCATATGACTGAGGCTGTGCCAACGTGGGATCATGGGCTACAATTGAATGGAAGTGTGAGTATTGATTGTTTTAAGAATTCCTTGGTAAACAGTCAAAAAAAAAAGACTACTGAAATTTCTTCAACAAGTATTCATTTGTTCATTGGTTCATTCATTCAACAACTATCTGTTAAATACCTAACAACCAACAAGCATTTATTAATGACAGTGCTTGCACCTACAGTGCTTGTATTCAGCCAGTCTGGAGTAGAAACAAAACAGAAAGGTGACAAGATCCCTACCCTACACCACACTTTAACAAATACAAGTACACTTTGGTGATACTGCAGGTTTTATTCCAAACCATTTGGAATAAAGCAAGTCACATGATTTTTTTTAGTTTCCTGATCCATATAAAACATACTATACTGTAGTCTTTTAAATGTGTAAGAGTATTTTATCTACAAAAAATGGCATACAGAGCTCAAATTTAAAAATACTTTATTGCTAAAAAAATGCTATCCATCATCTGTTTTCAGCAAGTCATAATCTTTTTGCTGGTGGAAGGTCTTGCTTTGTTGTTGATGGGTGCTAACTGATCAAGGAGGTAGGCTGTGGCAATTTCTGGGAATAAGGCAACAATGAAGTTTCTCACATTGACTCTTTTCAAAAAATATTTCTCTGTACAATGCAATGATGTTTAAAAATATTTTACCCATAGTAGAACTTCTTTCAATGTTGAAGTCAATCTTCCTGAATCCTGCCTCTTTTTTATCAATTAAGTTTGCATAATATTCTTCGATATTGTTATGTCTCAGGGAATCTGGAGGCCCAACAAGGAGAGAGAGAGAGGGGAACAGTCAGGCACAGAGCAGTCAGAATCCATACAACACATATCAATTAATTTCTCTGTCTTATATGAGTACAGTTTATGGTGCCAACAATTACAATACTAAGATAATTACCAAAACATGACACAGAGACATAATGTGAGCACATGCTAACGGAAAAATGGAACTGATAGATTTACTTAATGCAAAGTTGTCACAAATCTTGAATTTGTTAAAAAACAAAATAAAGTGCAACCAATATATGTGAACCTTCATAAGTAAAGCACAGTAACATAGTAAAAGGTTATTCTAGGAATAATTCTCCTTGTAGAACTATAACTAAAATGGGACAACTGGGCACATTCCTTCATAAGTATAGACTCTAATAGAGTGACTAATTCTCCTTTCCACTCAACTAATTTTGTCTTAATCACTTTCTGAATCATTTTTATATCATGAGGACAAGCTCCATTTTCATTTGTTGCTGCTTGCCCTAGGTGTCCAAATTGTTTATTACAGCTGTCTCTTTTTACATCCCAGACTTGAGCAGGCCCAGGAAATGTGTTTTGGTTCAAAGACATTCTCAGAGCTTCACTACTTTTACCTTCCTACCTTTATCCACCAAGAATGAGACCTATTCCCTCACTAAACAAATAAGAATATCCAGGACTTCTGGCATTTATATTGGGGAGGTAAAAGAAAAGGTGTCCCCAAATCAAATTTTCCTATAGCTTTTCTATCTTTAGGATATTTGGGAGCCCTGGGCTTAATAAGACATTGGTATCCTATATAGGAATGTTCAGAGATGGTGAAATTATGTCAGTAAGGATAATTGTATATCTAAGTACAGATAATATTTAAAGATGTTGCCAATTAAGAGTATTCTCTTTGGGTCTAAGATGCCCCCAAAATTGATATCAACTTCTTTTGCAAAGCCAGTTATATGTGGGAGTTCTATTTTTTTTAGCCATAAGTATTATATTCAATAACAAAGTCTCTACCTCTTTTCTGTTTCTTTATCATTTGTTAGAAAACATCCTAAGAAAATGTAGTATGTCATCTTGAGAATAGTTTTCTAGGAGTTTATCTCTAGCTTACGGAAATATCTTTTATAGTGGGCTGGGGTTTTGCTTCTCCTTCTAGTGTTATAAAGAATTGAAAAGGATATTAAGTCAAAACCAAATACTATTTTTCTCTTCCTCCAAAACCAATATAGTAATAATTTGCTAGGTCAGAGAAGTGTCCATAACTTCAATGAACTAGAAGAAAATGATATATCAAAAATTTTAGCCATACCCCAAGATCTTTTAGTTCTCCTATGCAAATGAGTAGGTATGGGAAAGCAAGACCAGAAATGGCTAGGTACAAAACTTGTTAAGCTTCCATATCAAATCTCTTATTCAAAATTGTTTCTTTTTTATGCATATGTGACCAGCCATGTGATTTCTGGTCTCTGAAGCTCCCCACACATGAAAAGTATATTTCAGATCTTTATAATGTTATATAACCACAGCTACTGTTATTCCTGCTGAAACATTTCAGGGTAAATGTCTTTTCATTGTTACGGGTGCCCCTAAAGAAGCATTTCTAGGCAATGCACTATGGCCTAAGTTCTCCCAAATGTCACTACAGAGAAAATCTTGGAGATTTGAAATTTCATTTCTCTTGTGTCCTCACTGTAACAAACATATTCTTGGTTGACATCTTAGTGATATTAGTCTGTCTGATGGGGTTCATAAATGCTTTACTTTTTCTCATGTATCTTTGCCCTTTGGCTACTCCTGTGGAATTCTAAGTAGCAACAAGCCCCATAACTACTACCTTAAGAAAGAAAGAAAAAAGAAACTAGAAACACACTTTTGTCAACACCCAAGGAGACTTGTCACTGTTAAAAGAACTAAAATTTGAGGGACTGATGGTGTCTGTTGTTAGGTGAATGCTTGCTGTGTGCTGTTTGTGTGAAATGAAGTTGGCAAGAAAAATGCTGGGTGACTGCTATTTCTTTTGGGCTCCTTTAGAAAATGAGATGTCTGTCTCCTGAGGCAAATTCATCCAAATTCTAAATAAAAGTCACATCTCAATTTGGACCATTTTGTAGAGCACATTCACAAAGCTTGATTCTCCTTGTTTTCTTTAACTTATATTGGCTCCACAGAATTATTTATTTTTCTTTTTCACATCACTTCCCTTATATCTTCCTTCTTCATCTGCTGATCAGAAATAAGGAGAGGATCATGAACTATAGGTTCTGCTTGCTTGTTTTTGTTTCTTTACTTTTTGAATAGCAAAGAAGGCCAAAACAGCTCACACTTGGTGAAAATTGGAGTCCTGCATTTGATATTGTTGACATTGTCCTCTCAAACATTTCCTCCAACTTCAGTTTTCATGACATTATTCTCTCTTAGTTAGTCTTTACCAGATAATCAACTATGTTTGGCCCCATAATAGAGTTCCTTAAATTAATTTCCAAGGTACACTTCTTTTCTCTTTCTACAATTTTTCTTGGTAACATAATTACCAATAAGGGATTCCATTAATATCTTTATGTAATGACTCCCAGATCTATAAAGTAATCCTGAATTCTAATACTGGATCACCAATTGCTTGTTGGACATTTTTCACAGAGACATACCAAATTCTACATGTTTAAATGGAACTTAAAATCTTTTCCTCAAGCTTATCCTTCTTCCTAATAATCTATTCTCTTAAAGGGTAGCAATATTGTTAATCTAGGGATTATCTCAAATCCAATTGCTTCCCCCCATTCCAATCAGATGTCAAGTCTAAATTGATTCTATATCCATAATATCTCTCACATCTCTCCTCTTTTCTCTTCTCATATGGCCACCACCCAAGAAATATCTTCATCACTTCTTACCTGGCCTCCAAATTGGTATTCCTGCCTCCAAGTTGTCCTTGCTTCAATCCATCCTCCAAAACAGCTACCAAACTGAAAATCCTAAAGCACAGGCCTGACTATCACTCCAAACTGAAAAAGCTTTCATGAATTCTTATTTGGTTGATGCTCATATTTTGTGTTTTAGTCAAACTTGGGTATATCTCATTCTCAAATCAACAAGGATGTATTTGTGAGTGACATTCCTTCTTCTATCTTTATGCTTTTGACTATGTTGTATGCCATCCCTAGAATGTTTTCCTTTTTTACCTCTGCTTCTTAAAATTGTTTTTGTTCAATCATTATTCAATTATGTCCAACTCTTCAAGACCCCATTTAGGGTTTTCTTGTCAAAGATCCTGGAGTGGGTTGCCCTTTCCTTCTCTAACTCATCTTATAGATGAGGAACCTGAGGCTAATAAGGATAGTGACTTGACCAGAGTCACACAGTTAGTAAATGTCTGAGACCAGATTTAAACTCAGGAAGATGAGTCTTCCTGATTCCAGGCCCAGTACTCTATTTACTGTCTATCCAGCTGCCCTTGAGAATCCCTAGCTGCTTTTAAATTTTGGCTTAAGTACCTCCTCCTACAAACTTCCTTTCCTGTCCCAACATCAAGTTTTAGTGCCCTCTTCTCCCGAACTACTTGACCTTGACTTCATCTGTATTTTGTATTTCCTTCTCTATGTACATGCTGTTCTTCTCCCTTCCATCCACTGCTCCAATTAACTGTCCCTAAAGAGTAACCAGTGTCCTAAGACCAGTCCAATTTTAGTTTGAAATAGATGAATGCTTCTCCTACCTCTGAACTCATTTCTTCTTAGTCTTTAGATCCAACAACTGTACCATATTCAGTGTTTACCTCTTGTTTTGAGAACTGAAAATTTGGAGTCAGAGATATTGGCTTAATAAGAACATCATCCAACTTCATCAAATCATTAATATTCATAAAAGTGCTGAAGAATCAAGAGATCCACAGAATCAAATAATGATTTTTAAAATTCCTCTTCACAGTCATCTTTATTTTTACATCCTTTTCTTACTCCTCTTCCACCTTCTACTCATTCCCCATTTTTTCCTCCTGCAGAATGTTGTGGAGAAGTGAGTTATTTCTTATTCTTTTCCACTTTACATTTGGGGCTCAGCAGTGTGAATTAGCCCAGCACAAGTATATTTTCTTACATTATCCTCTCAAAGATGCTGTTCTAGATTTTCTGATTTGTGTATTTTATTTGTCATCATAAGGAGTAGTTTTTCACTGAGGTCAATTGTTAGAGAGGAAGTGAAGCTTAGCCTAATGGAAAGGGTAGAATTTGAAGGTCTGCCTTTGATATTGGCCCTGCTATTTACTATGTGATTTTGGGCAAGGCTTTTACTTCATGAAGGCTGTTTCCTCTTTTTTTTCTTCATTTTAAAATTAATTTTATAAAATTTTTTGACAGTACATGTGCATGGATAATTTTTTTTACAACATTATCCCTTGCACTCACTTCTGTTCTGAATTTTCCCCTCCTTCCCTCCACCCCCACCCCTAGATGACAGGCATTCCCATACATGTTAAATATGTTATAGTATATCATAGATGCAATATATGTGTGCAGAACCTAATTTTTTTTGGTTGCACAGGAAGATTTGGATTCAGAAGGTAAAAATAACCTGGGAAGAAAAACAAAAATGCAAACAGTTTACACTCATTTCCCAGTGTTCCTTCTCTGGGTATAGCTGATTCTGTCCATCATTGATCAATTGGATCTGAATTAGATCTTCTTTTTGTTGAAGATATCTACTTCCATTAGAATACATCCTCATACAGTATTGTTGTTGAAGTGTATAATGAACTCCTGGTTCTTCTCATTTCACTCAGCATCAGTTCATATAAATCTCTCGAAGCCTCTCAGTATTTATCCTGCTGGTCATTTCTTACAGAACAATAATATTGCATAACATTCATATATCATAATTTACCCAACCATTCTCCAATTGATGGACATCCATTCATTTTCCAGTTTCTAGCCACTACAAAAAGGGCTGCCACAAACATTTTGGCACATACAGGTCCCTTTCCCTTCTTTAGTATTTCCTTGAGATATAAGCCCAGTAATAGCACTCTGGATCAAAGGGTATGCATAGTTTGATAATTTTTTGGGCATAATTCCAGATTGCTCTCCATAATGGTTGAATTCTTTCACAACTCCACCAACAATGCATCAGTATCCCAGTTTTCCCATGTCCCCTCCAACATTCATCATTATTTTTTCCTGTCATCTTAGCCAATCTGACAGGTGTGTAGTGGTATCTCAGAGTTGTCTTAATTTGCATTTCTCTGATCAATAGTGATTTGGAACACTCTTTTATATGAGTAGAAATAGTTTCAATTTCATCATCTGAAAATTGTCTGTTCATATCCTTTGACCATTTATCAATTAGAGAATGGCTTGATTTCTTATAAATTAGAGTCAGTTCTCTATATATTTTGGGAATGAGGCCTTTATCAGAACCTTTAACTGTAAAAATGTTTTCCCAATTTGTTACTTCCATTCTAGATTGCTATAGTTATTCACTATTTTGTCCTGTGAACCTAACCTATTCTACTGATCAACTAGTCTATTTCTTAGCCAATAACAAATGGTTTTGGTGACTGCTGGTTTATAATATAGCTTTAGATCAGGTACAGCTAGGCCACCTTCATTTGATTTTTTTTTTCATTACTTCCCTTGAAATTCTCGACCTTTTGTTCTTCCATATGAATTCTGTTGTTATTTTTTCTAGGTCATTAAAATAGTTTCTTGGGAGTCTGAATGGTATAGCACTAAATAAATAGATTATTTTAGGGAGTATTATCATCTTTATTATATTCACTCAGCCTATCCAAGAGCACTTAATATTTTTCCAATTATTTAAATCTGACTTTATTTTTGTGGCAAGTGTTTCATAATTTTGCTCATATAATTCCTGGCTTTCCTTTGGTAGATAGATTCCCAAATATTTTATACTATTGACAGTTGTTTTGAATGGAATTTCTCTTTGTATCTCTTGCTATTGGATTGTGTTGGTAATGTATAAAAATGCTGAGGATTTATGTGGATGTATTTTGTATCCTGCAACTTTGCTAAAGTTATGAATTATTTCCAATAGCTTTTTAGCAGAATCTTTGGGGTTCTCTAAGTATACCATCATATCATTTGCAAAGAGTGATAGGTTGGGTTCCTCATTACCTACTTTAATTCCTTTCATCTCTTTCTCGACTCTTGTTGCTGAAGCTAGCGCTTCTAATACAATAGTGGTGATGGTGATAGTGAGCTACCTTGTTTCACTTTTTATTGGGAATGGTTCCAGTTTATCCCCATTACATATGATATTTACTGACGGTTTTAAATGTATGCTCCTGATTATTTTAAGGAATAGTCCATTTATTCCTATACTCTCAAGGGTTTTTAGTAGGAATAGATGTTGGATTTTGTCAAATGCTTTTTCTGCTTCTATTGAGATGATCATACGGTTTTTGTTAATTTGGTTATTGATATAGTCGATTATGCTAATAATTTTCCTAATATTAAACCAGCCCTGCATTCCTGGTATAAATCCTACTTGGTCATAGTGTATTATTCTGAGGGTGATTTTCTGTAGTCTTTTTGCTAATATTTTGTTTAAGATTTTAGCATCAATATTCATTAGGGAGATTGGTCTATAATTTTCTTTCTTTGTTTTCAACCTACCTGGTTTAGGTATCAGTACCATGTCTGTATCACAAAAGGAATTTGGTAGGATTCCTTCAATCCCTATTTTTTTCAAATAATTTATGTAGCATTGGAGTTAATTGTTTTTTAAATGTTTGGTAGAATTCACATGTAAATCCATCTGGTGCTGGGGATTTTTTTTTTAGGGAGTTGGTTAATAGCTTTTTCTATTTCTTTTTCTGAAATGGGACTATTTAGACTATTTAATTCTTCCTCTGTTAATCTGGGCAAGCTATATTTTTGAAGGTATTCTTCCATTTCATTTAAGTTATCGAATTTATTGGCATAAAGTTGGGCAAAGTAACTTCTAATTATTGTTCTAATTTCCTTTTCATTAGTGGCGAGTTCTCCCTTTTCATTTTTAAGACTAACAATTTGATTTTCCGCTTTCCTTTTTTAAATCAGATTTCCTAAGGGTTTGTCTATTTTGTTGGTTTTTTCATAGAACCAACTCTTAGTTCTATTAATTAACTCAATAGTTTTTTTACTTTCAATTTTATTAATCTCTCCTTTTATTTTTAGAATTTCAAGTTTCGTGTTTGTTTGGTATTTTTTAATTTGTTCCTTTTCTAGCATTTTTAGTTGTAAGCCTAGTTCATTGACCCTCTCTTTCTCTATTTTATGCAAGTAGGCCTCTAGAGATATAAAACTTCCCCTTATTACTGCTTTGGCTGTACCCCACAATTTTGGTATAACATCTCATTATTGTCATTTTCTTGGGTGAAGTTATTAATTATGTCTATGATTTGCTGTTTCACCCAATCATTCTTTAGTATGAGATTATTAGTTTCCAATTATTTTTTGGTTTATTTTCCCCTGGCTTTTTATTGAATGTAATTTTCATTGCATTGTGGTCTGTAAAGGATGAATTTACTATTTCTGCCTTACTGCATTTGATTTTGAGGTTTTTGTGTCCTAATATATGGTCAATTTTTGTATAGGTTCCATGAACTGCTGAGAAGAAAGTGTACTCCTTTCTGTCTCCATTTAGTTTTCTCCAAAAACTGTCATATCAAACTTTCCTAGTATTCTATTTGCCTCTTTGACTTCTTTTTTACTTATTTTGTGGTTTGTTTCCTCTTTTTTAATATGATAATAAGCTTTGTTTCTACCTATTTCATGGAGTGGTAAGGAAAGACATTTGTAAGCCTTACAATCATTATATATATATATAAGTTTCAACTGACTCTTTAAGTATCCAATAAAAAATAATGAAAATCTTTCCAAAAATCATCCACAATTTGCTACTTTCATAAATAGAGGATGTTAAATCTAAATTATATTTATATGATTCAGAGAGTTAGAATGGACTTTTTAGGCAAGCTAGTCCAATTTTCTCATTTTATAGAAGAAGAAACTGAAGCCAGAGTGCCTGTTCTAAGATCACATGAGTGATATGAGTCAGGATATCACCCATGAAGTAATTAGTCCTCTTTAAAATCGAAGGATGACAGAAACAGTCAGTCAGTCAAGTAGTATTAAAAGTTGTACAGCTGGAAATTGAACTCAACTCCTCTGACTCTGAATGCAGTATTCTTTCTACTACTTATCTCTTTCTTGATAACCTGAGTCATAATACTTTTTGTTTAAATGTGTGATTTCATTTGTATAGGGCATTCCAATGAGGATATTCCTTCTCCTAATACAGGTAGGCAACTTAAGAGTTTTAGAGAGTCAACTAGCTCAATGAGTCTAGCCCCAGACACAGAATACAGACATCCATATATATGTGGTCATTCAGTCTGTGACTGAGAAGTATCTTCAGTGAGGAGAAACTCACTATTGTCTGAGCAAATCTATTTATAGGATCATTGATTTAGAACTGGAAAGAACCTTAGAAGTTATTGAATCTAACCTTCTTATTTAACATATGCATGTATATCATATGTATATATACACACAAACACATATATATGTATATATATATATATGTATACACAGATAAAAAAGTGAGTTTCACATAGACAATGAGTATCTAATGCAATATTTCTGTCTCTAAAGCTCAGCATTCCATTGTACCACCTTAGAGTTCACAAGTTTTTTTTTTAAATTTTTTTAAACAATGGTTTTTGTTAAGGACCTAAGGAAGGGGCAGGTCAGTTCTTTGAGAGCCTCCACAAGTGTGAATCATAACACTTGAAGGAGTTACAAAGCAGTCTTTGCAGATATTCCTTGTGGATTGGGAATGAAATAAATTGGAGGTAAGAAAGAAGAGGAGAGAGGTCAGAGAACAGCAACTGCCTCTCAGTCTTCTTGTATCATCATCATCATCATCATCATCATCATCATCATCATCATCATCATCCTCTAATATGAAGAGATCTACTCTACAGGTCGCAGTTAGACTTCCAGCAGCCACTGGCAGGTGACTCCCATATCACAACAGATTTTTAAATTGGATTATCTCTTTGTAGTTTTTCTGTTTTCTTCCTTATTATCAGTTTTTCCTTTGTCTCATTCCTTGTCATTTGCTGTCAGTGACTGGCTCCCCAGGGTATCTTCATTGTTGTTTATAAAGTTTTGACTCCTGAATTGATGTGAACTAAAAGGCCAGTTGACCAGCTTTTTAAAACTGAGAGGATAGTAGTAAAAGTTTCCAAGTATAGCCTCTAGACTACTTTATGATACATTTCTGTGGCTTAAAAACCTTTTATACTTCAATTCAATATAACAAATATTTACTCAATGCCTACTATATGCAAAGCATACTGCTAGGGTATCACAAAGAGTATACATATAAATAAGCATTTCTAAGGGTAGTTAGGTAGTCCAGTGGATAGACTACTGGGCTTTGAGTTAGGAAATCCCACCTAAGACACTTACTAGCAATGTAACCAATGGGCAAGTCACTTAACTCTTCATGCCTCAGTTTCCTTAACTGTAAAATGAACTGAAGAAGGAAATGGCAAATCTTTTTTGTATTTTTGTCAAGAAAGTCTCAAATAGGGCCACAAAAAGTCAAACATGACTAAAATGGCTGAATAGCAACAAAAGAACTTATACCTACTCTCAAGAGCTGGGACCAGATGAAGAAATGGAAAGGAATTCAAGAGAAGAGACACTTGAGTTTTTGAGCTCACTCTTACTTTCTAAGTGAGGGGACAAGGGGAGAAATTAAGATAGACGTGGCATTTGAACTACTCTGAAAAGAATGAGTATAGTTCTAATAGGTAGAAACACAAAGAAGAACATCTCAGTCAGAAGGCACAGAATACAGAAAGGCATGGTGACAGAAGAGTGGAAGAGGGAATGGTCAAGTTACTCATTTATATCAAGCCCAAGAACTTTGAAGGCATTATCATTATCATCATCTTTTTGATCATCATCACAACAGCAACATACATTTGCATAGAATCCTTCTATAAGGAACCAAGAAAACTACTCATACCTCTGCTACTACAGAGCTAATAATATCTTCTGGTGATGGCATCTGGCTGCTCCCTGCTGGAGAGAATGGACAGGTGAGAACAATTTGTTCCAGTGGCCTTCAAGGTGGTTGAAGCAGGTACCATGAAGTGCTTAGAGAATAAAAAAGAAAATAAAGCTATCAACTTTGTGCAAATCTGCACATGTAAGTCAAGACATCACCTGCGAAGTCATCAGTCCTTTTGGAAAATGAAACACAAACAACAAGAACAACAACTAGAGGAGCCATAAGTGTTATGTGCATCATGTCCATTGGACATTTCTTATAGTTTCTTGGTCATTAAAATGATCTCTGCCACCATCCACTGGATTTCATCTATTTAGGGCCATCATATTGCTGCCATCTAATGTAGTATAGTGACTAGAAGTGCCTCTATCTGGCAAGGAGTGTCACAACATTTTAGGGAAAGACTGTCAAATGGCCAACAATATCCCACAGTATGCTCTAGACCAAGAGTAAATCTAATCTTTCGATTTCCTTTTTCTGATGTGGACTTGAGGTCCTTGGCCTTTTTCAACTATCTAATGTTAAGGAAATTCTTGTTAATTATGATTATATTTCAGATTATGAGACTATATACTCTTTCAGGGATTCTGTCCCTCCAAACACCATAGGAGCTATATGAGAAACTGGAGTGATAATTCTTCCCTAGATTCCAAGATCTTTCTTCATTTGAATGCAAATGAAGCTAGAATAAAAGGGAAAATCATCAGTTACTCAAATTCTTCCCTAATTAATCAGTGTAGTCATATGGACAAGATGTGACTTTCGATCCAAGATGACCAAGATTCAAGTCCTACCTGTTCCTTCTCCTCTTCCTCACCCCCCAGTTGTTGCTTACTTTCTCCTCCTCCTCTTCTTCTTTTCCCTCCTCCTCCTCATTTTCCTTCTCCTCCTTCTCTTCCTTCTTGTTCTTGTTCTTGCTCTTATTGCTCTTGTTTTTGTTCTTGTTCTTCTTTTTCTTCTCCTCCTCCTCCTCCTCCTCTCCTCCTCTCTTCCTCTTCCTCCTCCTTCTCTTCTCTTTCTCTTCCTCCTCCTCCTCCGGCATATTTTAAAGGCATATTAACATTAATGTTAATGTGTGGGATGATTTGGAGTGTTTAGAGACAAGTATACTTATTAGGGGCTCCATTGCAGTAGTCAAATGATAATAGTGAATTAAAAGGGACTAGGAAAGTGAAATATTCAGAAGTAGACAGAAGAGAAATGCCAAAGATAGGATAAGATGTGTGCTTTAACAAGGCTAGATTTAATGAAAAAGTATTTCTGGATTCTTCCATATTTTCAAGCTATATAGACATCTTGCTAGATGCTAGAAATTTATGTTCTTAGTAATGTATTACAGGAGATAACTCCACACAGTAAATACAATATTGGGCTAAGAGATAAGAAAACCTAGGTTTAAATTTCTCCTCAAAACACACTGGATTTATATGGATGGCAAGACAATCAGTAAGTATTAAGTTCCTATTACATACCAGACACAGTGCTAGGTACTAGGGATAAAAAAGACAAAAAATGAAATTGTCCCTTCAAGTATCTTACATTATTGGTGGATATGATATGTACACATATATGTAGTATATGACATATAATATACGATATCATTATAGTTACAATAAAAAAAATCACTGTGTGAAGTGCCTCAAAATACCTCATTTGATCCTCACAAGAATTCTAGAATCCTGTTCTATTATCTCTATTTTACAGTTGAGAAAACTAACACAGGCAGTAATTATTTGTCCAAGGTCTTATAACTAGTAAAGGTCTACATTCGAACTTAGGTCTTCCTGTCTCCAGGATTCTATCCACTATGACTTGCTGCCTTATCCATAAGTATATACAAAATTAATACAATGCTCTATAAGAAAATATATTTAAAAAATAAGATAATTTGGAGGGAGGTACCTCTAAAGTGATAACCATCTTTCTGAGTCTCAGTGTATTTATCTGTAAAAGGGGGACAAAGAAAGCACATAACTCACAGAGATGTTATGAAAATCAAATGAGGTAATATGTGTAAAGGACTTTTAAAACCTTATAAATATGAGCTATGAGAGTACTCTGCACCTAATTTCTAGAGTACTTGTACCCAATCTTAATTTCTCTTCTGTATATCATCACACACACACACACACACACACACACACACACACACACACACACACACATTACCCACCAAAAGAAAAATAAAAAGATATTTCTCCATTGTATATCATAGAGAAGGAAAAAGATAAAGGTTAAGAAAGGAAAAGAAAGGCACTAAAATACAGAGAGAGCTCTATTAGGGATGGCAAAGCATTTGCAAATTATTTTTTAAAAACATTTCATTATCATAAATTAATAGATTGTTTTCATTTCTTCCCTCCTCCCCTCCCTATTTAATGTTTGATTGAATCTAGTTTTCACAAATGCATTATAATGTTTTTCTTTCATTTTTTTAACCTGCTCTGCTAAGCTCCTAATTTCCCTTTGTAGTATTTAAATGTGTATTTGTACTGTTATTAATGAAGAAACACAGTTATCTCTGCCACTTAAAAGTCCTTCTTCTAGTGCTTTTAGTATTTCCTTATGTTTATGCTATGGATATATCCACGTGCCCACACACAGGGTTTTGTTTATTTCAGAGGACTCTATCTTTGGTGAGCAATGAGGCAAAAGTGGTAATGTTTCTCATGCCCAAGACTGCCCTGTTAAGATTTTAAATGGCTGTTGTCTATTTAAATGAATCGATCTTTGTGTACCAAATAAAATTAACTCAATTTTTATGTTGGGCTTTCCAGGACATTTCCCCATATTAGACATTGCCTATTTCTGGGGCTATTTTCTCCATGTCTTTTTTTTTTTTTTTTTTTTTTTTTTTTTTTTTTTAACAATACAAAGGATGATGGATCCTTGAAGATATGGAGGGGAGAGCCTGGAGGAGGGTCAGTGCTAGGGGAAATTACTGTGATGAGTGAGAAGAATGTTATGAGAGAGGTAGATACAGTATTATATGCAGTCCATGTAAAGGAGGCATTGGGAATAAGATAAAGGGATTATGTTCCAATGAATATGCCCATACTACATAAAATTAAAGGTATGTTCACTATCCACTTTCTTTTCCTTTAACAATTTTCTTTCTTAGTTCCCAGTAACAGCTTTCTGTGCTTTCTCTACATCTTTTTAACCAGTGATTACATTTCCACTGTCTTGCTAATCCACCTTGGCCTTTTTTTCTCTGGGAATATTTATAACTTGATAGCATTTTGGTCACACATTAACTTACCTTTGAACACTTCCTCCTGTGGCTTTCTCTTTTCACTGCTTTATCCTGTTTAATTTCCCTCAGCACCTTCCCCATTCTTCCAAAATTAGCCCTCTTGACATTTAATGTCTTTAGCTTCCCCTCCTGGCATTGCCTCAATCCTCCCAGGCATAAACATAGCTATCATTACCCAAGCACCTTTGCTTATGTGGGCTTCCATGCTGCTATTTCTTAATACATTACAGGGCTCTCCAGCAAAGTCAGATATTACAGCTGTTTCTCATTCTCCTTTCCACAGATGGTTCACGTCAGGGCCTGTCCGGCAGAATGGGGACACACCTATTGTTTAGGTTAGTCACTGTATTTCAAAGTGTCCTAGTTTGCTGTTTGATATGGTGTGTCCAGATGAGTGTCTTTCTCTCCCTTTTGTGCTAACATCAACTATGCCCGAGCTGCTGTAACAGTACATCCTACAGTCATAGCAATGAATTCCCTTTGGATTGTTAAAAGGGGAGGAAGGCACTAAAGAAATTCACAGATTGCTTTTTAATGTGCTACATATTCTGACATTCCTGAAATGTACACGAGGAATGTACACGCTCTTCTCACAAGCTTGCCACTTTCAAGATGCTCAATTTGGGTCTGCTCTCTGCTGTGTTTGGGGTACTTTATTCAGCAGAAAGCTGGAAAGCCGCATTTGATGGACAAGTCCAAAAGATTGATGTGCAAATTGTTGCTGTTTATGCTTCAAGCCTTCTGGAATAGTGGAAAAATACTCACCTCTCCTGAACATTTGCTCTGCTACCATTGCCAAATTATCTAACAACCAGTCCCTATCCAATTTGACAGCATGGTATTTATTATTTTTTTAATTATGCATTGTGGTGTCTGTTTCTGCCTATGACAGGTTCCTTATAATAATAATACTTTGCCTTTATGTAGTTCCTTTTTATTTCAGAATCTCAAAATGCTTTTGAATACTGTCACCTCTGTGAAATTTCATAGACAGGCAAGCAGAGACATAGATTAAGTCATATGAAGAGCAGAGTTGTTCCAAGGACTTGGGGTGGCCCTGGGCTGCCAGCTTCCAGGAAGGCATTTTATCTCTAGCTCAGCACTCTACTATGGCACATTTCTTTCTTTTCTATTCCTTAGGAGCTAGGTGAAGCTGTCTCCCCCACTGGCCCACTTAGGTCCCTCTCCCTTCCAATCTTCCCTAATTGTCTCCTTTCTAACATCACTGTATCTTTTCCTTTCACTCCTCACCCACCTGAAAAATGGTGCTAGGGACAAGTCCAAGGTCATCATCAGATCAAAAGCAATAATATAGTGTGGCAAAAGGAGATTGCCTAGGAACCTGAAATCCCAATTTACCCTCCCGAGGTTCACTGGTGATTTCCTGTGGGATCCCGGGTGAAGCATTTACCCTCCCTGAACTGTTTTTTTCTTAATTGAAATACAGAGAGAATAAGTGAATTCCTTGCATTTATTGACTTCACAGGGTAACCTGGGACATGAGCTAAGGAATAGTAATAAGATTTGAACAAAAATCTCGAGTTTTTCCTAAATAATATAAGCAAATTGTTGGGTGGAGTACTCCTTGTTTAAATGTCCCATTTTCCTGTACCCAACTGAGCTCTGATTATTGGATATTATCACTCTCACTCATAAGTGAGAAACAGAGTAAAGCAGAGGAAAGAATCCCAACTGAATTTTCCAGAGACCTCTATCAATTACATGTTTATATGCTGTCAGGCACTTCACTTACTTCTTTGGTTCTCTTTCCCCAGTTGATAAATAGAGATGATGATGATAATTCATACCCTTACATTATTGTTTGTGAGGACTAAGTTAGAGAAATGAATTTAAAAAGCATTTATTAAACACTTTAGCCATATGCAAAACATTGCACTAACCACTGAGACACAAAAAGAAAAATAAGAATATTCCTGTTTTCAAAGGTCTCCTCATCTTCTAACAATACATATAGAAAGTTTCAGCTACAAGTCAGATGGAAAGGACCCATAATCCTTAGGGGGCAGCAGTAAAGCAGGTGGTAATCGGCTTCTTTAATGTTATTTCACTTTCTGATGTTGGAAGTGCCAGGGACTTGTGTAGCAAGAGTGTTCTTTTCTAAATCTTCAGTAGTTTGTCTAGAGCACCTGCAGGACCAATTGTCAGATTGCATCTCCACACAGGCTGTTTCCCAGAATGTTGAGAATATTGGGTTGGAAGTTTTATAACTTCCAAGACTCTTGGGTTCAGCATAGTGAGATATTTCTATCAGGGTCTTAGAGGAGATGATGGTCAAAGTGATGAGGGGAGCTCGAATTGCCTAGGAAATTCTGACTTTTGTCACTCCTTCAGAGGATCTTGTTGCTTCAGCTAGCTTGCTGGTTTCTTCTTAAAAAGAGGTGCTGCTTCTCTAGATGGTGATTATGAGGGCTAATCTGGAAGCAAGACCTATGATCTTGGTGGGATGGGATAGTTGCTGCCATTTTTAGGGTTCCTATGTTTATCTGATATATATGGGCAGATATACAGGACAGCTCTGGATAACAATATAGAGATGCAAAATGGCATTTTATCATGTTTTGAGTAGAAACTGAATAAACATTTTAGGCTTGATCCTACTATTGTTACATCTGAATACAAAGCTGCGCTTATTTGTGTGTGATTATCACGTGGCCTGTGCCAGGTGATATAATATACCAAGGCACCCCCATTTGTCCTCCAGTGCAATGAGCGTGCCTTGCCACCACGAATTTCTACTCTTTTTTCACATTTTGTTTTTTTAATAGTTTTTATTTACCAGATATATGCATGGGCAATTGTACAGCATTGACAATTGCCAAACCTTTTGTTCTAATTTTTCCCCTCCTTCCCCCTCCCCACAGATGGCAGGTTGATCAATACATGTTAAATATGTTAAAGTATAAATTAAATACAATATATGTATACATGTCCAAACAGTTATTTTGCTGTACAAAAAGAATTGGACTTTGAAATAGTATACAATTAGCCTGTGAAGGAAATAAAAAATGCAGGAGGACAAAAATAGAGGGATTGGAAATTCTATGTAGTGGTTCATAGTCTTCTCCCAGAGTTCTTTCTCTGGGTGTAGCTGGTTCAGTTGATTACTGTCTATTGTAATTGATTTGGTTCATCTCATTGTTGAAGATGGCCATATCCATCAAAATTGATCATCATATTAGTATTGTTGTTGAAGTATATAATGATCTCTTAGTCCTGCTCATTTCACTCAGCATCAGTTAATGTAAGTCTCTTCAGACCTTTCTGAAAACATCTTGTTGGTCATTTTTTACAGAACAATAATATTCCATAATATTCATATACCACAATTTATTTAGCCATTCTCCAATTGATGGGCATCCAAGAGAATTTCTACTCTTATAGTCATTGTTATGGGTCAAGCACTACTATTTTTTTTAATGGTTTAAAAATAGACATAAGGCAACAGGCAAAGATAACCCAGGAAGGAAGATGAAGACAAAGCCCATTAGCTAAGTAGCTACATTTACTCTTGTTAAGTCATTTTAATCATGTCCAACTCATTATTAGACCATTTGGGGGCTTCCTTTGCAAAGATGCTGAAGTGGTCTGCCATTTCCTTCTCCAAGTCATTTTACAGATAAGAAACTGAGGCAAACAGGGTTAAGTGACTTGCCCAGGCTCACATAGCTATAAAATATGTGAGGCCAGATTTGAACTTATGAAGATATCTTCCTGATGTTAGGCCTTGCCCTCTATTCACTGTACCACCTAATATCAGAATAGCTGAATTTTCATTTTGGGTCTTGATTGTTTGGATTTCCTTTGAGTTTCAAACTGTAATCAAAAGATACACAAGGGAAGTTAACTCCACAAATATTCATCCAGTTACTTTACAATAATTTATTAGGTCCCCCTAGAGTGCCCCCTGAAGTGTGCCAAGTTGTGTGGGATAAACAAGGGAGGCACAGTCCCTATCTTAGAGCAGCTGGCATTTTGCCTAGTCAAACAGATGCCATTTTGGAGAGTCAACCAGTGGAGCACAAGACTGATTGAGTCCATAAAGGTCTGTAGCAAGAAGGTACAATAAAGTGTGTGTGTGTCAGGGAGGCATATCTCAGTGTAAGATTCCTGGCAACTGAGTGTCTGGGAGTGGGGATGAGGAGGGAAGGATGCTAAAAGCAGTAAGACTAGAAATGAGTATGCTTCCCTTCTTGTCTGTCCTCATCAGTTTGATCTTCAATTGTCATTTCCCTCGGGGCAAAGACTCCCCATTTCACTTGATTGCAGGGAGAGTGCCTGGCACACAGCACCATGTGCAGAAAGGCACCGCAACAAAGCTTTTTGATTGATAGTTATACTTTGACAGTCTGTGTATCTTTTTTTTCTTTTTGCCGTCTCCTTTGGTTTATTAAAAGCAGAATCTTGAAATATCGAAATTTATTTTAATTCCCATCACATGTGAGTTCTGAATTGCTCACGTTTCTGACTAGATTCCACCCAAGCTGGATTTCAGCAAACAAAAGCAAGAAATTATAACACCTACCTGCATACACTGCATTATGTACCACACAATGGCATTGTGAGAAGCAAATAAGATAGTAAATGTGAAATGATTTGCAAACTTTAAAGCACAATATAAATTTTAGAAAATGTTATTATTAAATAATAATAGGATCATTAATCCAAGAACTTGAAGCCTCAGAAGCTATAAGGATCAAACCCTTAATTTTACAGATAAGAAAATTGAGACAATAGGGGTTAAATTATTTGCTCAAGGTCACAAGGGCAATAAGCATTAGAAATAATATTTGAATAAAGGTCCTCTGATTCTATCTAGTGCTCTTTCCACTGTGCCAATGTATATAACATGCCTTGCAAACTTTAAAGTTTGGTATAATTATTTGTTGTTCTTAGACCCCTATCAGGTCTCTGGGTGGAAGAAAACTGGCTTGAAAACTTCCAGAACTATTGAAGTTCCTTGTTAGACCCTGATGATTAGGGAGACAGAGGGAAGTTTTCATCAGCCAGTGTGCAGAATTGTAGAATGAGGTCCCTGGACAGCCAACAGGGAAATGTTAAGGGTATTTCCAATTTAATTCAATTAATAATACTATTTTCCCCTAGTGAAAACAACTCAATGTACAAAAAAGCAAAGAAATAATGATAAACGAGAGAAAGCGTATATATATATATATATATATATATATATATATATATATATATATATATACACTGTATATATATACATATATATGTGTGTGTGTACATACATATATATAAACATATATATATATATATATATATATATATACGTACACAGAGGAGGAGGAAGAGGAGGAGGAGAAGGAGGAGAAGGAGGAGGAGAAGAGGAGAAGAGAAGAAGAAAAGGAGAAGAGCAAAAGGAGGAGAAGAAGAAATGGAGAAGGGATAGAAGAAGAAAAGAAGAGGAGAAGAAGAAGAGAAGAAAAAGGAAAGAAGTGAAGAAGAGAAGAGAAGATGAAAAGAAGGGAAGAAAAGAAAAGAAGAGAAGAACAAAAGAGAAGAGGAGAACAAAAGAAGAGAAAAAGAAGAAAAAGAAGAGAAGAGGAGAAAAGAAGAGAAGAAAAGAAGAGAAGAAGAAAGAGGAGGAAGAGGAAGAGGAGGAGGAAAAGAAGAACAAGAAAAGCAAGAGGAACAACAAGAAGAAAAACAACAACAACAAACAACAACAACAACAAAAAGAAAGCTAGCATGGAAGGTATCAGAACAGGTCCTAATATAACATAGCCCCTCAGGTCAAAAATCTTTATTTCATCTTTTTATTGGTCACAATTCCAATGCTGCTCCAACTATGAGAGGGTTTTTGGAGGCAGCCTACCAAATAAATGAAACTTGTCCTCTATTTGTAGTGGCAAGGCAAAATCCACCCCAGCAAAGTTCACTCAGTGCAGCATTTGACTATCTTTGGCTCCTGCTCAATCTCAGACAGGCAAAAAGCAAAAAGTTGTTTTATAGCATTGGGGCACCGGGAAGGCTCTTCTGACTTAGGAAAGTCATCTTCACAAAGGGAGGGCTTTTGGGTTATTTTTCTTTTTAAATCTTTAAATTCAATTGCTAAGAAAACCACACCCTTACTCCCGTTGCTTTGCCCAGGTGATGTGTCTGTGAGAGAGACATGAGCTTGTCCCTACATTGTACCCTATTTCTCCCCTCTCCCTAGCCACTTTCAGGGATCTAGCTATACAAGGCTGCCTTCATTTTTAGTTTTCTGGGAGCCTTCACCCTCCCTTTCATGTTCAGCTGCTATATAACCTTTTGTGGGTTTTTTTTAATCCGCCTTGAGTTTCACATCTGTTTTAACAGCACTTTGACAACCAGAAAACAGAACTGTTTACCCAGTTCACAGCTGCTGGTAATGCTGGGGAACCAGCCAGAAGGGACTGTTTCCCTGGTTAGCTCATCCTACGGAATGGAACCCTCTACAGGGTTTGTTGAAAGTTTTTGTTTCATTTGGAGCAGTATCAAAAGTCCCCACATCTGTGAAGTTCTTGGACTGCAGCCCCTTTAGCAAATCAAAAGGCCAAGGCTACAACTCACTTATTCCAGCAGCCTTTCAGATGGTTCCTGCTGGGGGCACAACATGGCCTTTTCAAATACAGCAAGAGCTGTGGAGAAAAACAGAGTCAATCATAGAATATACAATATATAGAACCACACTCTCCATCATAAAAGTTTGTAATTAGATGAACTGGGTATACCACTGAAATATTCCCTGGGGAGGTAAAAACAAAACTATTGTAGAGTGGCAATGCAGTATGGTGAAAAGAACCCTCCCTGGTCTTGGAGTTGGGAGACCTGTTTTGTAAATTCTGGGATGGGAAACCTGGTAGAATGGAAACTGGAGAAGGAAAGGGACTATGTCGTTTTTTGTTTTTTTTTTTTTTGTTTTTTTGCTGGTTCATCCCAAGTAGCATTTCTCATGATGTAGCTAAGTGGTAGAGTAGATAGAACTCTGGACCTAGAGTCACCAAGCACAGAAATTAAATGTAGCCATAGACCCTCACTATGTAGGTGAACCTGGCCTTTGTCTTCTTCAGTTTTCCCAATTGCAAAATAAGAGCACTTATTTCAACATTGTTGCAAGGAGTAATTGAGTTATCTTTAAAAAGTCCAACACGGTGGCTGATACATAGTAGGCATTATTTCCCTCCTATTACAAAGTAGCTACTTAATAAGTGCTTGCTGAGTGATTGGGTTTAAATTCCGTATATTTACTAGCTATTCTAAGTGACCTGGGTAAGTCTCTGAGGCTCATTCTCCTTATCTACAAAATGGGAATAATAATAATGTACTAGGAAAGCAATTCTGAAAACCTTTAAAAAGCTATAGAGATCTATTTTTATTATAATTTAAATCATTATTAATTTTACAACTTTCAAAGTGCATTTTCTAAGCATTATCACCCTTACATGTCACAACAATCTTGAGAAGTAAGCAGAGCAAATATTAATCTCTTTTTTTAATAGATGAATATACTGGGGCCTAGAGAACTTGATGTACTTGTTCCAGATCACACAGCAGAAAGTGTCACAGAGCCTTGGCTTAATTCTCAGCATTCTGATTATTAGAGCAATATTTTATTACATTTATTCCTATTATTTTTATTCCTGCACCATTCATGGCATCACAGTCTCATAGAACCAGAACTGAGAAAAATTTTCTAAGTCGTCTAATCCAATTTTCTCATTTTACAACTATTATTATTATTATTATTTTGTAAGGCAATTGGATTTGTCCAGCTAGCAAGTGTCAAATGTATGAGTCTAGATTTAAACTCAGGTCCTCCTAACTCCAGGGCCAGTGCTCTATCTACTGCATCCCTAGTTGCCCATATGTATTAACAGACAGGGAATTTATTTTTTGTGGGAGATAAAATGACTTGCCCAGGATCACACAGGTAGTGAGTGTGAGGATGGATTTGAATTCAAGTCCTTCTAACTTTAGGTCCCTATGATTCATCTACTATACTACCTAGCTGTTACCCAAGGAGACACAATGAGGGTCCAAGGTCAAACTACTGGTATGTATTTAATGTGAATTTATAATTAATAGATTAACAATTTGAACCTAGGTTTTTTTTTTTACTCCAAATTCAGTGTTCTTCCCACTATCCCAGACTGCTTATCATATTATTTTGAGTAAATATAATTAGCCTGTTACTTAGGACTAGATTCTAAAATAATCCAGTTGTACTTTGAAATTGCAATAACAAGACTTGACTAATTCCTGTCTAGAGCTGTCCTTTAGCATGCCCATAGGTTTTTTCTCATTAGAAACAAGATTAGTTGGTTTTGAGGGAAAGGGGAGATGCAAGAGTTTGTTATTTCATTAGTATAACATAAATTTGTAGGTTTGGAAACTCCTTCCAATTAGTCAGTCAATAAACAATTATTAAAGGTGTGTACTGTGCTAAGAGCTGGGGCTATAAAAAATTTGGAAAAAAGACAGGTCCTGTCCTCAAGTACTTTATACTCTAAAGGAACTATGCAGATTAGCAACTCATTTTTACAACAAAAATATGTGATTAAGAGATAGTTGTTGGGGCACTTAAAGATTAAGTGACTTCTTTCCCCATATTAGCAACTCATCTTTAAAATTCTCTCTCTCTCTCTCTCTCTCTCTCTCTCTCTCTCTCTCTCTCTCATCGCTCTCTCTCTTTGTGTATATATATGAAGAGATAACTGTTGGAGCATTTAAAGATTAAATTATTTGCCCATAGCTATTAAACTTAGAATATTCAGAAAACAAGACTCTGTAAAGTCTTCCTGATTCCAAGACTAGCTCTGCCCACCACTTACATAGCTTCTTAGTTGGGCTCTTACATTACAGAAAATGTTTGGATACTTTTCACTGGAGCATTTCATTCTAGTAATTAAGTTAGGCTCTTAATAGCATAAAATTTGGTATGTTGAGGAAGTTGTGGGATTTCAAAAATTCCTGGAGCTGTTCTGACTTTTCCTTCTCAATTAGCTAACATGTTTATATAATCAATCTGTTCTCACTGTAACTTTTAGAGTTCACTATGGTATTCATATTTTAAAAGATTTTTTTCAAAGTATTTTGAAGGCCTGTTTACATTCAACATTTTTTGTTGGTGGCTTTACCGATTGGTTAAAAAAATCAACAATATACTTTAGCTATCAATTTTATTAAAAATTCTAATTTTTTACTTTTAGGGGTCTAGCAAGCTTCCATGAAATGGAAATACTTATTCGCTTCATAAAAATCTCCTTTGGAACCTGAAAAGTAGTTGCAGTTGTAGAATTTTTTATGCCTGAGTTACCAGAGCTCAAGTGTTTGAAGATTTAGAAGTGATTTGACAGTTTAGCTCCCCCCTCCTCTTCATTGTGGGTATTCCCTCTCTTAAATGACACAATTGATATTGAGAAAATGCAGTGGGTTTTTTGGTTTAAGAGTTAGAAATTGATTTGTATTTTAATATGTATAATGTGTTGACTATTCTCTATGCATTTGTTAACCAAGAGAGGAACTACTGCCCTCAATTGCCTCCATTAAGAGAACATTTTTGGCTGAGTCATTCAAATTTTGGAGATTTTCATACAAAAATATTTTCATGACCTTTTTCCAAGACTCTGTGAGCCAGACTCCACCAAATATAAGGGCAAGGCATGTGTAGAGGCATTATTTAATTTTGCAGGCTACCAAGGAACAATTTATAATGCATTTTTCCTAATTTAAAAAATATTTATTTTTATATTTTCAATTGGTGGTTGAGCTTTTTTAGTTTAGATCTATCATTTTATAAGTATTAGGCACTCCTAATGTAGACATTGATCACCAACTATTCTGCAACCTTTTATGAGTTGGTTAAACAGGAAGAACTCCTGTTTAGGTCACTCTTCCTTCCTGCTTCCCCTTCTGAGGCAGGACATACTATTTGGTGAGTTAAGAGTAGGGACTCCCAATTAACTAGAGGGTGATAACTAGGGAGCTATAAAGCTTCCAATGAGATGCTGCTAGAAGTTATAAACCAGTCACCACTATTATCTAATATGATGGTAGACCCTGAGCTTTGCTATGCTACTTATAGTTGAAAGCTTTTATGTGAATTGTCTTCCCAAATTAGAAAGTTACTCCAAAATGGAGGTAGTAATTTTTCTCTCTTTGTGTCACATAGCACATAATAAACATTTAATAGATATATTCCTATTTACTCATTTGTTCATTCATTTTAGTCTCTGAATAAACATATTAAGCATTTGGTAAATACTTTCTTATTCATTCATTCATTCATTTTGGTCCCAGAAAGCTTTAGGGCAAGGAGAGGTGAAATGACTTGTTGATAATCACAGTTATTATGGGTCAGAGCCAGGATTTGAAAGCTTTGTGAATCCAAGCTTTGTCTTCTATTCCATATCTCCTCTGTATCTTAAAGTATACTATTAAGTATAATGAAATGATGTATACAAAAATTATGTTACTTGTTCTTCCAATAATAAAGTTTTATGAAATGTTTAACAAGAGTGGGGTTGATACCTGAGTGGGGCTGATTCCTGAAGTCAAGTCAAGAATGACCTGACTCCTCTAACTCTTACTTTTCTGCTTCTAATTGCATAGGCATTGTTCCCAGTTCTGTCAAAACAAAAAAAGTCCAATCACTCATCCAAAAAGCATTCCTTACAGTTTTTTAATGATAACTCTAACATTATCTCCTCCCCCACCCCAAGCATTTTCTTCTCCAGATTAAATCATCCCAGTTCCATGATCTTACCCTCCTTGGCATCTAGTCAACTAGGCTAACCAATATTAAATGACATTCTAGCAAACATGTAACATGCCATCAGTCCCCAAGCACATTATTTCTCATGGACTAAAGGGCACTAATATTATGCTAATCACTATGTTTGGATAGAGAGCAAGTCTAAAGAGAAGCTATCTCTACATAAGGACAGGAAAATTGTTTGCAGATATTTACAAATAGTGCTCTGTTTATAAACAGAGCATTTCCTATTTCTTTCTTTAACCTTAAAATTTTGCTGCTTTCTCTTTTTAAAAAATTATCAATACTGCCCACAGCAGTATTATAAATACCTATTTTAACTATGCATAAACACATAAATACAACATATCCAAGTACCCTTCAACCTTCACCTCACTCAGTCACTCCTTATAGAAGTTAGCCAGTTGTAAATACAAAAGCATGGCATGTGCATGAACATGGTTATGTCAACTACTCTCTCAGAAATGTGTCCAGCTCACAGTTGAGCAATTCAAGCTTTAACACCTCAGCAGCTGAAACTGTTGATAAGACATAGTTACAGATAAGAGTAAAAACATGGAGACAAAGTCATTTAGAAGTGGAAGGAGAGGAGAATGATTATTTCACAACACTTTCTTTCTTTCTCTACTCTGCCATTCCATATATATATCAAATAAATTTATATCTATATGTAATCACTATCAGAGGGAAGACTAGGTATTAGGATAGCTGCCTGGTCTGTTGTGATTGTCAGTTGTTACCACTTACTTATTACCTCTGACCTCTGCAAAAAATGAATCCAGTTCATATGTAGTTCTCAACACATTGCTGTGTTCAACAGTGAAAATATCTTGGCTCAGCCCCCACCTAATTAGCTGATCTCTGCTTTCCTTCACAGCTGTCAAACAAAAGCATTAATGAAAAGAAGTATATCTCAGTAAATGTTTTAATTGGGGTTAGGTAAAAGAGCAATAACTTGTTTTTAATAGCATTTTTTTCCAAATACATGCAAAGTTAGTTTTCAACATTCACCTTTGTAAAGCCTTGTGATCCAAATTTTTCTCCTTCTCTGTCCCCTGTCCCTCCCCAAGACAGCAAGCCATTGGATATAGATTAAACATGTGTAATTCTTCAAAACATATTTCTATATTCAAGTACAATAAATTGTAAGCAGTAAATATATATATATATATATATATATATATATATATATATATATATATATATATTTCAAAAATGGCAGCTATCTTAATTCTCTCTATCACCTATAAGGAAGAATTTTAACCTTTTCCAGGATGAAAGGAATGAAGAGTTCAAGGGCTCCAATTCTTTTTAGAAGAGGAAGAGAATAAACATTGAGATGCTAATATACTCCACACTTCTGGGCATTTTGTTAGGAATACCTCTCATTTGGCTAGTCATGGATGTTGGTTTCTCTGTTGGTAGAATGGAAATATTATTCATTGGCTCAAAGGTGTGTCAAATATGATTTTGATATTTTGAGGATGTTAATGCCCTGTTTGAGCTGTTTTTCTCTTATCTTTTATTCTTTCTGTAAATACACATATTTGAATAGGTGTTCATTATATGAAAGTATGAATAGAGCTACATATTACATATGTATGAAGAAAAAACACAAAATACTGGAGAATGAAATGATATGAAAAAGCAAAAGAGACACTAGTGTCCACTATTCCCCTAAAATCCTCTTCAATCTGCCCTTACTAGTTATTACTTCTCCTTCATTAAAGGACTCTGTCAATTCCTCTTTAACTTTAGATTTGTGAAAGAGCCAAAGAGAGTTGCCATCTTATACATAGAGAGGCTTGATATCACCAGCTTTACTTGTTCACCACTCCAAAAGTCACCATTCTGAACAGAAGCCCAAAAGAAAAATACACAATTGGGTTGGAGAAATGTACAGACCTATCCCTATGACCATCTTTTCTTCTCTCAATTGAATCCTCTCCACTATGTCTACCAATACAACAATAAAAAGTTCAAGCGTGATGTTATGATATGTACCATATCACAAGTCACCAGTTCCTATATCCATATGATAATGGAAAAATATTCACCTGAAGGAACACAAAACACCTAATAGTGGCATTGTAGCTCCTACCCAACTACAGTTTTACTTTAAGTTTGTATCCAGAGAAGACATATATTCAAAGGTCCTCATCATAACTCAAAGACATGAGATAGGGAACAGGAAGTGAGGAGTAGATTCTGATGTGGGTTTGGTTCAAGAACTCTCCGAATCAATACAATCCGGTATGCATAAGTAGCTATCTTCATTCTGCAATAAGAGTTGGTTGAAGAATTAAGTAAATTTAGGATAGTTAAGTAACATGTTGCTCCAAGACACACTTATTACTTGTGCTTCAGGTTACACTGAAAGACTGCAGGCATTCCTTATAAACATGAAGTTTTATTATGTCTATTTACCAAAGCTACAAATGTTATGTTATGGGCTGCAGCACAAGTCCAGACCAAAAAACAAAAAACAAAAGAAATGGCACAATTTAAGACGTATACAGGTATAAACATTGAGGAAAAATAAAAATGAGGAAGGAAAAATATCCTCCTTTAAAATGATTTCCAAGGTCCCTTTTAGCACTAAAATTCTGTGACTTTGATGGCAGGTTAAGTGTTGGGATAATAGGAATAAGATTTGTCTGCTTTCATAATACTAATCTCACTACAGAATTCACATTAACACTACAGTTATGACTGAAATGAAGTTTGCATTATTATGCTCAATCCATCTCTTTTTCTCTGTTCCCTTTGTTTTTAATGACAGATCACTTCTTTTAAAAAAAAAAAAAAAGAAAAAAAGCATTCTCTTCAAACTGAAATTTTCCTTGTTTGACTTTAGCCCAGTGGTGAAATATTTGAAAGACTGTAGCCCAATTTGCTTTGTCATGAGGGAAAACATTATATCCCTTCATAAAATAAAAGCTTTTCCTCCCCCCAAATCTCCTTTCATTTCAAATTTTAGTTTAAGTTTCCTGGGCCCCTCCCTCCTCAATAAGATTACTTATAGTCAAAATTGCATGTATATACAAGCAAGACAGTGACTTGATGTCAGACTCCTTTGACATATCTATTTCTGATTTTTTCCCCTTCATTTTCAAAGATATTAAATGTATCATTAAAACAATGTCAAGACTGATCACTTAAATGCTATATAGATATTACCAAAAGTATTTTAAGTGGGACATTTAAAAACATGTATCTGTATTTTTATTCTCTATTCAAGGTTTATTTCATTGTCTCATTTAGATTGCCCTGTGTTCTCTTAAGGTTGTACTAGAAGACCACAATTATAGTCATGTCTACTAAGCTAGAAAGGTTAGCAAGGTCTCAGCGATGCACTATATATAGTTAAACTGAATTAAATCCACAGAGGAGCATATCTAAAGGGTATTAAACCCCAAGGGTTAGATTTTTTGAACTACAGAAGCTATAAACACTGTTGTTTATAGTTGTAACTCAGTTCAAGAGAATTTTCACATGTGTGGAATCACAGATCTTTGAAACATTAAAATATATTTGTATATATAGATATGTGAAATGTATAGATGTATATCATTACATGAATAAATTTATATTTATAAGTCAGAATATTTGCACTCAAATCTTCTTACAGATTTGTGATCCCACCAATTTGGGTACTTTCAATGATATATATTACA